>NC_142930.1:56260253-56282753 GCF_046866305.1 Octopus bimaculoides | reverse complement strand
TATACTTGTGTACTGAGATAGTCTGTTATTGGAGCATATTTCTTCTGTGTGTGGAGCATGTGTGCTATGTGTGTTCAAATTTCATGTTCAGGAAAGGAGCCATCCTGGTGGGATTGCTGTTCTGGGGTCAATCTATTTGATTAAAACCCTTCAATGAGGTGCCCCAGCATGGCTGCTATTAAATGTCTGAAACAACTAAAAGACACACGCACACACGTATATTACATACATGCACTAATACAGCTAGCTCTCCACATTTAATCATTCCACCGTTGAACTTCTCTGTATAAGGATTTGAAATGTAAGTTCTTCTCTACTCTGATGAGGGAAGCTCAATTTATCCACTGTTGATTGCTTCCATTATGACTGCATATTGTAATGAACTACATCTACAAGCATTATTATGGATTGCCGAGTCCCCACAAACAGCTGTTGGATTTTTAGCATTGTCTGAAAGTTTTCACTTTCTACTTTTTCTCTTTATGCATGTTTGTGTTTCATACCCAAACTGTTATATTTAATATATCTAATTTGTTTATCTGCACAATTGCCTCTTTATTTAGATATATACACTTATATATGCATACACACATATATACACACACACATATTTTCCCTTTTTCATATAGGATACAAAAACAAAGAATCAGATAATCATCTCTTGGGAGTGTTCCAGTTAGTAAGCATCTAGACAATCGTGCATTTGTTGGAGCTGGGAAATAATGAAAATGATAGTATTAAGAGACCAAGTATGTTGGTGAGTGGGTGGAGATTGCAAAATAGTATAGGGGTGAGAAATGGAAAATGAATGAGGGAAGGAGAAGTTGGCAACCATCAACAGTGCAAGTGGGAAAAAGGGAAAGTAAGATATGGCAGACAGTGTAGAGTTGAGGACAAGAATGATGATATGTTAAGTAAGTTGCAGGAGTGGGTGGGGAAGAGATAGGCAGGAATAGTGCCTGAAGAGGGTAAATGATGTATAGTGGTGGAGGAAGAGAGATAATGTGGTAACTCAGAGGTTGTAGCGGTGATTAGTACAAGTATCAGAGGAGAGAACAATATTAATGGATGAAGGATGGATAACATTTGAAATGGTTCTGAGTAATAAGAAAAGTAGGTGTTATCAGAGAAGCACTGTAGCTCGGGGAGATTAGGGTAATGAATAATGAAGTGTTTTGAGGAAGAAAGAAATCGGTCAAAGGGCCTAGTTTTGCACACACACATACATACATACATACATACATACGTGTGTGTATGTGTGTGTATGTGTGTGTGTGTATGTATGTATATATCATCATCGTTTAATACCTGCTTTTTATGCTGGCATGGGTTAGATGGCTTGACTGGAACTGGTAAGCCGAAGAGCTGCACCAGGTTCCAGTCTGATTCAGCATGGTTTCCGCAGCTGGACACCCTTCTTAATGCCAGTCACTCCAAGAGTGTAATGGATGCTTGCTATATGTCACCAGCATGGGTGTCATTAACATAACACCGGCTATTACCACAGCTATAGTTTCATGGGTGCCATTTACATGACACTGGCAATGGCCACGACTATGGCTTCACTTCACTTCTCAAGCACAGCATGTCACCAAGTTCTCGGTCACTTGTCATCACCTCCGTTAAGCTCAATATTCAAAGATCATGCTACCAACAACAGCCATGATTTCACAGTTGCCATTTATATGACACCATTAATGGCTACAACTACGATTTCTTCCAGAACTCAATTTTACTGAGGTGGAATGTTGATTCAAATAATCACATTACAATTGATATTATACCTTCATTCCATAGACATATCTTAGTTTCCTTTGAATTATTTTGTCCTGCTGTGTTAGCTACTTGCAAAATAATACTGTACCAGATACATCTGAATGACTTGAGTCAATGCATTAGTGATGTGATTCAAGATCATCTTGTGTTTGAACTTTTTCAACATCACTTACCCTTACCCAGGTAACCCAGCCAAGATTTATCAGGCCCTAAGTTGCATCTCAGCAGCCAAAGTCTGTGGATCAATTCTTTTAATCCAAAGTAACTAAGCGGTTTATTCAACAACCTTAACTACTCTTTTCTTTGCCAGTTCTGTAAAACCAAGGCGCTTAAGACCTTTGCAGAATGAGATTCTTGTATTCTCTATTGCTCTTCTTTCAACAAATTCTTCAGCATTTATACTGAACAATGACAATAAGCTCATGAAAAACACACAAAAAGTTACGTTTGTAATGTGGCTTCAATTTCTTGCTTTGCAGTTTCATTTAACTTGCCCATAGTAGTTTTCCTGAGTTTTCTTGAAAGATGAGCTATATGTCATTATTTACAATTGCTATTTCTTTAAATTACAAGAGAAATATAGTAAAAGCGATTTTTGAAATTGATTAACATCAATTTTAAATGAGTAAATTTAAAGCACTTCATTCTTTGTTTATAATGTTATCCAGTTAAAGTACTGCTGATAACACAGGCAGCATTACTGAATTTTATCAGTATGTTACCTGTTATATACAATAGTTTCCACTTCTACTGTAGACTCTCTTTATATCAGTAGTTTTATGTTGTGAAGGCACATGGCTCAGTGGTTAGAGCTTTGGGTTATGAGGTAGTGAGTTCATGTCTGAACCAGGCTGTGTGCTGTTTTACATTGTTCCAGTTCACTCAGCTGTAGAAATGAGTTGCAACATCACTAGTATCAAGCTGTATAGGCCTTTGGACAATATGGTTGGCATGCAGAGAGGAGGCTGGCATGAATGGGTGACTGCTGGTCTTTTATAAACGACCTTGCTTGGACTTGTGCCTCAGAAAGGAACATTCTAAATGCAATTCCATGGTCATTCATGATTGGAGGGAGTCTTTACTCTGTTGTGATGCAGTTTATGAATGCTAAAGACCTCATAGTATTTATTAACATGCCATTTGCAAGTGTTTTAGTCTTTCTAGGCATGCTACTCCAATAGACAAATAAAGATGTGCATAGATATGATCAATAATTATTTATGTGTAAGGTCAAAATTCCTATAAAATCATGAATGCATGCATAAAAGAAACAAAATATTATGTTTAAATGAGAGAACCTGTGTTTGATCACTTTGTATGAAAGAAATAACAGCCAAATCTTTATCAAACCACTCCTTACAATCTTAAATAACAAATAAAATTTGAAAAAAGATATCTGATTTATTACCAACTATTTAAAGCAATCATTTACTGAAAATGAAATGCTTTCTTAATTACTGCTTTCAGATATTCCGACAGCATTATAATAGAACTTAATTGTATTGTTTAAATACCAATAATATTAACATCTGTTATTATTTCTGAATTAGCAAAGAGAAATGTCAAAAAATGATGTGACATTTCAAGTACACGGAGAAGAATTTGTTGGTATTTGATTTTTAGTCATAAATTTTTTTAAATGACAGTTACAAAATTAATGAATTCCAAATATTCATAATTAATTAGCTAATGTAGCACAATTACAAAACTAAGTTGTATTTAGAAGTATTCTTTGGAATCATAAGAGCTATCAAGTCTGAGGATTGAACCTACTTCAATGAAGCACTATAAAATTAAATCTTACAATAATCAACTTGAATTTTGTTTCATAAAACACCTTCTTTATAAATGATACATTGTCAAAGATCACAAGAAGAGAGTTTTGATCTTATTTCTGCTGTTAAACTTTGAATATAACCTTTCCTAGTTAAATAGAAAGAAGGCAAGTGAAAAGCTATGGTAAATAACTAAAGTTTAAATAACTTGTGCATTTCATGGATTTGACAAGGTATTTTCATTTGCCTAAAGCTTTGAATAAGTAGTTTCATATTTGTTATTCAACTATACAAGAAGTGACATGGAGTATAGATTTAGTTATAATGCTTAAGTCATACTGCAGTAACAATGGCCAAGTACTTTTGCTTTGTATTTACTAAGTGATTACAAGGTTGTCTGAAATAAAACACAATAATTGTTAGTTGAATAAAAAAAAAAATGATATAATATTCCTATATTATATTATTCCTGATTGTATCAGTCATCCAGATACCTACTCATCAGCTTATATAATTTTTATAACAAAAACCTAGTAATCTAAGTGTACTCAGGTAACATTTCATTACTTTCTGAAAGATAATTCATTTTACCTTCTGCTGTATTAACAGGTTTTGAATGATATCACGGAACAACTTCTCAACTAAAGCCCAAAAGAAACCGGGATTTCGCAATATTATTTTATTCATTTAACATTACATGTTTACACTTTAAATGCCTTCAAAGAATTTTCCATTTGAAGCAATACATTGGTCCAGAAGCATTTTCCACTGTTCAAAGTGATACCTTTTAACACCTCAATTGTATTTTTCTTCACCTTTTCCATATCTGCAAAACATTTTCCTTTAAGGACGTTTTTTTTCAATTAGGGAAACAAGAAAAAGTTGCAGGGAGCAAGATCAGGTTAATAGGGATGGGGTAAACAAGGTCATGCCATTTTTGGTCAAAACCTGTCTCACAATAAAGACAATGTGTGAAGCTGTATTGTCACGATGAAACCACCACTACCCACTTTGCCACTGGTTGGGACATTTCCATATCACCATGTCTTGCAAACACTTCAGAATTGTCAAGTAAAATGTCTGGTTAACAGTGTGACCAGGAGGAACAAATACTGTGTGGACAATTTCTTTCACATCGATGAAACTAATCAGCGTCAACTTAGTATTGAACTTTTCTTGTTGTACTCTTTGGGGGCGTGGTGACATTGAATACTTCCAGTGACTTGATTGCTGCTTCGTTTCCAGGTCGTAGCAATGGCACCAGCCTTTGTCACCTTTGAAAAATGGTCCAGATCAACTTCCAACTGTTCTTACAGTTCATGACATGCATTCAGTCGTGACTGCTTTTGATCTTCCATGAGCAAGCTCGGCACAAATTTTAACACAACTCTTTTCATTTGCAATTCCTCATTTGTTGGCAGGAGCTCTAGAACACACCAGTCATGTCAACAAGTTCATCAATTGTTCAGCTTTAGTCCTCCAAGATCAGTTCATGAATTTTCGTGATGTTTTCATTTGTTCAGGAGGTTAATGGTTGCCCTGAACGAGGTTGATCTTCAAGTAACAAGTGACCATTCCTAAAGTGTGAAAACCACTCGTAAACTTGTGTTTAACTCATGGCAGTGCCCTTGTAAGTTATTTGAAACATCAGAACTGTTTTTACGGCCGTTTTCCTCAGCAGAAAACAGAGTTTCACGGACACATGCTTTCTCTTTATTTTAGCCATCACAAAAATTGATGAACAGGGGAGAAGCACTACAAGACAAAGACACATGGCAGTACAACTTGACTCAACGACGCTGGTTGGCAGAATGATGCCTGAGGGCCACATCAAGTGGCTTCTAGGGGCATAAGCCTAACCTTCAATGGACTTGTCCCATGAGAACGTTTCTGGTTACTTTTGGGTATCCCCTTGAATATTACTTTAAATCACAATCATGCATCTCAAACAATCACCAATCTGCTAATAAGTCAGCTAAATGCCATATCCATAAAACGTTAAATTTTGGGTGAAAGGTTTTGAATAACAAGTTGACTCACACAAAAAAAAGAAAGAAATTCAGTTGTGGAGATTCTTTCAGTCTAGTATAGCTCAGTTACTTAATTTTGTTAATTTATTACTTTAGATACAGCTACAACACACAAGCAAGTATGATATGGTGGTATGCTTGGTAACTAGGTAGTCATGAGCAGAAATTGTCATCCTCTCAACCTCCGCCTGTTGACAGAGTGTAACCACTTAGAACTGGTACACGTTTTTCAGCTGAATAAATTGAAGAAATATAAAATGAAGAGGCATATCTAAGTCACTCCCCAGTTCAAGAGCTGAACAGATGATTTTAGGATTATAAGTGCAATGTCTTGATCAACGTGAGAGCTAGCAATGTCTTAACGATTTGACATGGTCAAAGTGAGAGCTAGCAGTGACCTTCATGAAGCAGTGTGCTGAGTGATATCACTGTATTTACCTTGCAAGTTGTGAAATTTGTGCTTTTGTGATCACACGTATGCTGTAATCTGCAATTTTTGTCATGGACAGGAAGTTGGAACAAAGAGCCGACAGGAAATTTTGTGTTAAACTTGGGAAGTCTGTTACAGAGACATTGAGCATGCTTCGGTAAGCTTATGGAGACAAGGCGATGGGTTGTACACAATGCTTTGAGTGGTAAGGGCATACAACAGAGCCGTAACTCAACTAAGAACATGCTCATCGTTTTTCCACCATCTGTGGTATTGTGCATCGAGAATTCGTCCCCCAGGGTCAGAGTGTCAATTGACAGTCCAACTGTGACGTTTTGCAGCATTTGAGGGAGAATATTTGGTGAAAGCGACCAGATCTGTAGGGCACGAGGAATTTGGTTCTTCAAAACGACAATGCACCCTGTCACTGAGCTCTCCTCACTTGTGAGTTTCTCACCAAAAACAACATAGTATCACTTCTGCACCCATCCTGTTCACCAGATTTAGCACCTGTGAATTTTCATCTCTTCTCCAAAACTTAAGTAAATAAGTTATTTTTCATTAAATATAACTAGTCTGGAAACTTTTTAATACCACCTCATATATACATTTACATATATATATATATATATATATATATATATATATATATATATATATATATATCATCATCATCTTTTAGCATTTGTTTTCCATGCTGGCATGTGTTGGATGGTTTGACTGAGGACTGGCAAGCCAGGAGGCTGCACCAGGCTCCAATCTGATCTGGCAAGGTTTCTACAGCTGGATGCCCTTGCTAACACCAACCACTCCAGGAGTGTAGTGGGTGCTTTTTACATGCCACCAGCACGGGGACCAGTCATGTAGTACAGGCATTGACCATGCTTGAATGGTGCTTTTTACATGCCACCAGTATGGGAACCAGTCAGACTATAAGCATATATGTTGGCACTCCGTTGCTTACGATGTCGAGGGTTCCAGCTGATCCGATCAATGGAACAGCCTGCTCATGAAATTAACATGCAAGTGGCTGAGCACTCCACAGACACGTGTACCCTTAACGTAGTTCTCGGGGATATTCAGCGTGACACAGTGTGACAAGGCTGACCCTTTGAATTACAGGCACAACAGGAAGTAAGAGTGAGAGAAAGTTGTGGTGAAAGAGCACAGCAGGGTTTGCCACCATTCCCTGCCGGAGCATCATGGAGCTTTAGGTGTTTTCGCTCAATAAACACTCACAACGCCTGGGAGTCAAAACTGCGATCCTATGACCGCGAGTCCGCTGCCCTAACCACTGGGCCATTGTGCCTCCACATAAGCATATATATATGTATGTATATATGTATATATATGCATGTATATATATATATATATATATATATATATATATATATATATATATATATATCATGGCTGTGCATGCTTTCAGATATGTCCTCTATATTCCTTTCTCAGCCAAAAGATCCTAAGTGCTTGAACCAGTGCCACTTAAAGTAACTGTGCTGGTGCCACATAAAACACCTTTACCATGTAAATGCACCTGTGCCTGTGATATGTTGAAGGCACCGAATACACTCTGTAAAGTGCTTGGTGTTAGGAAGGGCATCCATTCATAGAAACCATATGAAAACAGACAAATGGACCTTGAGCAGCTCTCCAGCTTGCCGGCTTCAGTCAAAACATGGAGAATAGATGTTAAATAATGATGATGATATATATATATATATATATATATATATATATATATATATATATATATATATATATATATATATATATATATATATATATATCTTTGTATACGGCAAAGATCTATTTCAACTCTACAAGCCAGCTTCACTTGAAAATATATGAGATTTAATAGACTTCTTGCATGTAGAAGGATCATATATATTTTAAATGCTTTGGAAGATGCTACAGAATTGCTAAAAAGAAAATGTCAATAATATTGATTATATCTTCTCCATGCAAAACTTCTAGCCAACCAGATGAGTATGAATATGTTGAGCACCAAGATTGTTATGTCTTTTTGTCATCTATGAAAGTGTCTCATAGGTTTATAAATTCAATAATGCCTAAGTTGAAAGATGTGCTTGTATGTGTCTGTATGGGAAAGATGTGCCTGTATGTGTCTGTATGTGAAAATGTGCCTGTATGTGTCTGTATGTGGAAGATGAGTCTGTATGTGCAATGGCTATTTTCTTTAATTATGAATATTAAATACAAAAGAGATTTTTAGAATTGATAAATTTATCATCAAAATCTTAAACACTGAAGCTTTCAGGCCACTTTTAACATCGTCCTATGAAACTAAGCAAAAGATAAATAAGAAAATAATTAAGTGAAGAAATTAATGCTACTTTCTAATGATTATCTAAGTTTCTCATTAATTATATATCCCAGTTGACAATAGAGGAGACACTATTTCTCACAAACCAATCTGAATGTCTTTGGCAACTGAACAATATTTATATTTAGTCATCTAATAGCTTTAATTATTGAAACAACTAATTATCTGTAAGTAATAGTTAAACATTCATTTGTAATGATACTGTTAAACATAAAATTTTTAAAGCTGTGTCCTTCATGACATTTCTCAATTAATGATGATTTTCCAAGACTAAATGTGTTTTAAACATAATACTCATTTACAGATTGTATTGAGCCACATGAATTACTAATAAATTTAATACTGTTACTATGTTTAAAGCTGGGACCCACTTGTAGTTGCTTGACTTGCTAGAGATGGCATCCAAATCTCCATCAAACCATATTCTATCATCTTAGAAAAGGGATACATTGGATAATATAGACTTGGATATGTTATTCCTGGAAATGACATGATGGTTATAGATTGACTGGTTGTTGTCACACTGTATTTCCCTGTGTTTAAGGCAAGTAATTTAATGCAAAACAACAAAAGTAAATGTTATGGAGTACCGTTATATTCAAGTGTAAGAAAGAAGATAAAGTTTGTTAATAATTTTAGGGGTAAAACGTTGGGGACACATTATGTTAGAGATAGCACTCTATTGGTTTAAATATGCTTGGTCTGATCAGTTTCTACTCAAAATGCGATCTGAACCCCCATTGAATAAATGAGATGGCTCTTGTTCATAAATTATTTTTAACAAAGATTTTTAGTTCTTTAGAACACTAAATTACAGTGTTTTACTAAAGGGATCTGGAGCTAAACAACTGGATCCCTGATTATATCTTTCTGATTATTTCAATTAAATTGATGTATTTGATTACTGACACTACTTAAAATATTCTCATTATCAGTTTTCTTTAAGACTATAAAAATCTACAATTCCCCTTCTGTTAAGATTTTTTTCTTCAGAAAACAAGCTGGAAAAGTTCAAACTGAACATCAGCTGTGCTAACTCAATTGTTTACAAGTGTCTTTAAATGTCATTAGCCCTTCCCCTCCTTTTCCTATTAAATAATGATGTGATAAACTTTGCAAAATGATGATAAAAAAGTGAGCTCAAATCATGACTAAATTTCTAGAGGAGATAAATTAATGTAACACAAAAATTCAGCTGATTAAAGCTGAATTAGAACAAATGAGAAGAATGAACAAAGAAAATAATTTTATAAAACAAGATCTTTAACTCATTGTGATAAATATGAATGTATTATCGAGTAAATATACAAGATTGTATGCTTAGTGGCACAGAAAATAAAACTGTTTAGAAGATAACTGAATTAGGGACACTATCTATATGAAAAATTATAGTAAAGTTAGTGCAGACATATTTAATGCACTGTAAAACATATGTAATGTAAAACAGAAAATATTGATCAACCACTGATAACATTTTCTCTACTTGGATTTTTGGAATAGGGACTTATCAGAAAAATACATTTGCTTGATGCTATCAAATTTATTATCAAGTGAGTAGAGTAAAGTACTTGTTTTCCACTGACTTAACAAAACTGAGTAGAATATTTTGCTTGAAGAATTTGCTAACCAATAGCCATAGTTAGCTACTGATAAAAAGGAAAAAGTTCATTCATACTTTGAAATAAAACGTGTACATCTATATTTCAAGTAATGCTCAAATGCTGCATGAATGCAAATCTTATTGCAAAATTTGTATTGAAAGAAAATACTAACATATAATTTTCTGATACTAGATTGATAAAAGATCATTTATTTATAGAGGTTTTGAATTGAAAGACAAGAAAGTTGCTAAATAATCAGCATTCTACCCAGCATATAATTTCTACAGTAAATTACTATGAAGCTAGGTCAACAGATTAGTATTAACATATTTAATGCATGAAACAATAAAAGTAAACTAGAAATAAATATGTGATGAGATAAAAAGGAAAAAAAAAAAGCTATTTGTCATGAATAATATTATTTTCTTTTACTGGCAAATGTGGGAGACAAATTTGAACATATTTCAGTTCTATTCTGACTTCCTCTGCAAAATATATCTTTCACTGCACTTGTTGAAAAATAGATGAATGAATTACATAGCCAATACATTAAGTGACATAGTCAATAATTTAGAGATACTGTCCCTATAGAAAAAGGAGCCAATAGTTGACTTAGTATTACATATTCAATGAGGTAAGTATTAAAAACATAACTATAAAACAAAAAAATATTGATGTGTTGGTCATTTACCAATATCATTTCCTTTTATGTTAAGTATGACAAAAGCTATGGTTGACTGAAAAGATCAGAATATAAACGTAACAGCTATTGAATTTTTGAACCAAGATATTCTTTACCAATATTTATGATCAACACTGTTCCAGCTGTGACACCCAATCTTTTATTCAGATACTGTTTTCAGCACCACATTATTCAATGTACTTTTTGTTTTTAAGATAATAGAATGTAATTTATGACAGAGAGAGAGAGGGGGGAGTAATAGAAAAGGACATTGTGGGACAGTGCACACGTGTGTACATGAGAGAGATTGTATTCTTGGTTCTCTACTTTATCACAAACTCTTGTAACACCTTGAAAGATAAATTACTTGATAAAGGCTAACAGTGTGTAATGCAAGCTGTAGTGATAAGTCAAATGGAAAGTGTGAGAGGTAAATAAGATGTAAAGTTCTTTTGAAAAGTATTGGAAACTTGGCGGCAAAAGACTAACTAACTTTCAAGAATTAATAGATGAGACAGAAGTAGATAATGAAATAAGACATATGTAATACTTACGTTAAGAAAACTTTACATGAAATAAACTCAAGAACTGGCAAATATAAAAGTGTTATAATCATCAAAACTTAAAATTATATCTTGAAATGTAAATCACAATGATGTTATAACTGTGACTGGTTATTATTTCTTTTAACAATCATTCAATGACAAGATAAGATTATTCCAAGTGAGATCAAGCAACTAAAACAGACAAAAGCATTTATCTATATAATATTGTCTATGCACTAAGTTTGTATATCAGTTTATAAAAATTTGTATTAAGTTTAAACAAATGATATATTTCATATGGAAAGCATTGGTCAAACAGGAATCTTATACGTAGGTGTTGAATAATGGGTTTTGTGAATGAAATGACACAGTGACCAGTATATTCAAAGAGAGTAATTTAAGAACTCCAGTAATTTAATTCAACATATGAACAAGAAAATCCAATCAATAATATCTGTCCAAAATTCTCATTAATACCAAATAATTAATACATTGACTCACTGAGCGATAGAGACAAAACTTTAATCATAGACAATAAATATTTTGAATTAAACAAAATTTTATAAAATTATGTACACTATCACAGTTTTAAAATATGGCAAACAAGTATTTTGTAGCTTTGAGACACTATAAGCCATTCCCAGGAAAGTTGTTTTAATAAAATACCTTAACATTTTTAGTAAAATATGATCTTAGATTTAAAGTAAAATTTCAATATTTCAGTCTTCAGAAATTACTCTAGGAATATAAATAACATTTCAGTCTCTATGAAAAAAATATACATCACTTAGATTTGTTTTCTTTCTCTTGTGTGTAATGTACATTTAAAGGAGAATTGATTTCTCATTGAATCACAGTAGTTATTTATAATACTACATTACACACATGCACACACACACACACACACACACACACACACACACACACACACACACACACACACACACACACATACGCCCACATGCACGTAAACACACATGTGCATGCCCACAGATATATCCACCTACATGTAAATCAAAATACACCAATAACAAATTGTTTCTTTTCTTCTATCAACAGAAGTAACCTAAGACACTCACAGTATTGCCAGAAATGAAAATTCCTGAATGTTTAGTTTTCTTTCAGTTACTCTATCAAACAATCAAACTTAAACATTCTGTTGACATTTCATCTTCAGGCTGTATTTAGTATCAATTGATGACATTTTAATAAAAACATTTTAAACTTTACATTACAATTTTAGAGAAGAATGATGAAATTAAAAATCTATCAATAACTCTTATAGATTCTGAGCAATGTAAATTCACTATTTGTTTTTTGTTTCTTTTATCAGTTATTCAGAATAACAGAGGTAGGGTCATTGACTTTTACAAATGTTACCAACTAGTTGAAATGTTGCAGTAAAAATCTTTGTAAGTCAATATCTGCGGGCAAAATTTGAGTAAGAAGAGTATTTCAGAGAAAATAGTTCATGGAAACAATTGACTGAGTAGAGTACTTAGTAATGATTCTGAGTGGGAGCCAAAATACAAGAGATGACAAAAAGGGAGATGTGTGTCACATAGGACACAGTGGTAAAGATATGTACTTGGATATTTCTCAAGATGAGTGCAGTATGGGAATGGTAAAGTAAGAACATCTGTAGCATGTTAATGAAGAAATAGTTACCAATCAGTCCTATGTCATCTCTTCTTTTGGACATGATCTAGGATATCTGTGTATGAAGCACCAGTTTTGACCCAGATATATGATCAGTATTGTATTGGGTCATCTCATAAATAATGCAGTTTTGTTATAATTCTTTTATTTTTCAAAATTAAGATAAAGTTCTTTTTTAATCTAAAATATACTCTCTTGCATTTTCTACAATGCTCTTCCATCTATCTGGTAGACTTGCATATTTTTTCCATTCAAATGATTTTGAAGACTGCAAAATAAATGATAATCAGATGGGGCAATGTCCAGCGAATATGGTCATTGGGGCATCGTTTCCCATTGAAATTGCTTCCAGCCTTTGGAATATTATTCTCCCTGTATGTGGCCAAGCATTATCCTGATGGAAGAATGCCTTTCATCTTGAAACCAAAGATGGTCGTTTCTCCTCTAGCGCTGACATAAGCCATTCATGCTGCTCACAGTTTAAAAGTTCAAAGTGAACTAAACCTTTCATATCCCACCAAAGAGATAACAACACCTTATGTGGGTGAAGACCTTCTTTACCCTGGGGTGCCAGTGTTTCTCCTGTCCCTACCCACTGTCTTCAGTGCTTGACATTTTTATAGAGAATCCATTTCTCACCACCAGTCACTATTCGGTCTCAAGAAGGTTCATTCATGAGACATGACAGCAAAGAATATACATTCACCCTCCGTGCCTGATCAGACTTAGAAAGTTTGTGAGGAACTCACTGACCCACTGACTTTTCCAATTGCACACAAGTGTCAATGAATGGTTGAATGACATGACCAAATCCAAGCTTCTCTGCTAGTTCTTTAACAGTTACGATGGGATTTTGTTCCACCAGGTTTTGCAGGATACCCTCGTTGAGCTCTACAGATCTTCGAGGACGAGGCTCATCTTCTAGGCTGTAGTTTCCAGCTCAGAATTTCTGGAACCACCGTTGACACTGGCTTATACTTATTGTTTGATTCCAATATACTGCATTAATATTCCTCACACCTTCCATTGCATTGCTGTCTTTATTGAACCCATAAAGCAAAATATGCCGAATATGCTTCTTTGTCACTTCAATTATAGCTTTGAAAAATTAACTGTTAAAATCGAACTGCACTCTTCAAATCCTGCACTAAGAATAAGTACAAGGTAAAATTGCTACCTGCTTTTATAGCAAGTTGATGCAAGTAGTTTATCCTGTCCCCCTTCGACTTTTCTTGCATGCAATTTAAAAGAAAAGCATTATTTATTGGATGACCCAATGATATAAGTTTCACCTGAGTTATACAGAAAGTTAGCAACTGATCAGAGTTGAAGAATATTTTTACCTCAATGAGAAATATAGTTTGAAAGACTCATATTTGGCAACGTAACATAATTGAGGTTAATATGAAAAGATTTTGAGCAAGGAACTAGATCTGGGGAATACTGTTTGAGGGTTATGAAAAGTAACTGTGAACACCTGGTGCATTGTTGGGCCATATTGATCTGAGAACTATTCATACCTGAAGTCTGTGAGACAATTATGGGAGAAAATAGAGTGTGAGAGAAGTTTTGATGAATATGAGAGACATTTAGATTTTCTTTTAGCTGATGAAAGTAACATTTAATACAAGTAAAATCAGAAACTATTTTGGTAATGCCTCATGCTAACGTATCATCAATGACACAAAATTATCACAAAAGTAAATTAATAAAGAACACGATTATAATGATAGCAATTAGAATGATTAGGATGAATATGATAGCAGTAGTAAATATTCTATAGCAGAGTTACTATAGCTTATTGTTGTCAATAAATAGTTTTATGTGAAAATGATGGTTTTTTGAGATTATAAATTATGTGTACAAACATCTGTGAGAATCAAATCAATGATGTATATATTCTGGTAGATTTGAACATGAATACATTCCAGTAGATTCAAACATGAATATGCTAATTGCTAATGCATTACATCTCTAGAGAACACCCTAACTTTTCAGATAGTGTGTTTTTTATACACACTTGATTCCTTGATGTATAGGATCTTTGAGACACCACAGTGTTTCCACACTGTTGTCACTTCACTCAAGGCTATGTCTGAATTGATGAATCTAAATAAGAATTATAGCTCTTGTTTATCGAATTCAACAAAACAAATTATTTTCTGATGTGTGTTGATGTCTCCCAAGCCAATAATAAATTATCATGTGTTAGGAGACCAGAGAGAATCAGAACACTGATGCACATATTCAATTTTAATACATTCTGGCAGATTTGAATGGGAATATGCTAAATAACAACAATTAACATAGTTATGTCCAAATCTGTTGGGACATATTAAGAATGAATTCGTATGTCATTGTGTTGAAATCATTTACTTTGTGTAAGATTCTTTTTAAAAACTGACAATCAATGGTATTAATGTGTTGTTGCTGTGATTAAGTAGACCTATACTTAATAGTGTTCTAGTAGTGGTGATCATTCCAGCTTTGATTCAGATAAAATGTATCAAGGCTATGCTATTTAATATATTCTTCATTTTTTTTCAAAGATCACAACCAAACCTGCATTTCAAAGACTTTCTCTTCAAAATCAGAAACTATTTCAGCAGCTGGATGTGTACATTAGAACATTGTTCACATACATAGAGCATGACAGCTACTACACATGTACAAGCATTTTAGATTTCCACTCAAAAACAAAAGTCATCTGACCAATCATTTCTTACATATGCACTATAACCCTTGTAATTAGAAACATTCAATCCTCATTTTGAATTCCCTACTGTTATTACAACAAATTTTGCCTTTCTAAATTAGCAGAACAAGTTCATCTAATTTACCCTTCACTGTGCTCATCGAATTTACCTTTCTGTATATTTGTCAAATTTACTTTTTACTATTTCCTGCTAAAGTTCACATTAACCCTAACCCTAACCCTAAATCTTTACAATTAAAACTGCAATTTTTAGAATTTCTTTTCACTATAAATTGTAAAAATTCAAGCTGAAGAGCAACTACATCAACATCCGCAGACTGACAAGACTTGAATAGGCCATTGGCACTGGTCATAGGTCACCTTATCTGAAATGCAATAAGGAAAACCAAGTATTTATAGAAGAGGGGAGGAGGAGGAGGAGGTGATTTGTTGAATAATAACTTCTAACAAATATACAATACCTGAAATGTGCAGAGAGAAGTTAGTTGATTATATTGACCCCAGTAGCGGACTGATATTTTAATCAACTTCAGAGGAAAGAAAGGCAAGGCTACTTTGATGGAATTTGAAATTAGAAGGTAATGAGCGAGAACAATTACTGCAAAATATTTTGGTAGATGCTGAAATGATTCTGCCAATCCATCGCTCAAACTTTAAAATTTGTAGGGCAAAAGGCTCAGTCAATTAAGATGATCATCACACTATTGATTATTTCTACACATATAGCTCTAAATATTCATGTTGAGTCAAAGATTAAAAAATTAAAATCTCTGTTATTCTTACAGACATCATGAACATTGTTGTTGTTTGAACTTAGATAAGTTTTTATCAAGCAAACTTCAAATCAAAGGTATTTATTCCATCCTGTCTGTCTATATCTTTGCTGATATTTATTTAATGAGTGTAAGAAGGTGAGCTGGCAGAATCATTAGCATGTCAAGCAATGCTTTCTGGCATTTTGTTGTCTTTATGTTCTGAGTTCAAATTCTGCCAAGGTCGACTTTGCCTTCCATCCTTTTGAGGGTTGATAGAATAAATACCAGTTGAGTACTGGCATTGATGTAATTGACTTACTCCACCTCAATTACTAGCCTTGTGCCAAAATTTTAAATTGATATTTCTCCAATGAATCATTTTTTTTATTTAAGATAATAGGGTAGAATTCGGACAGTGAACTGGGTGAATTGCTGCTAAGTTGTAGAGTGGCAGAATTGTTAGAGCAGTGGACAAAATGGTTGCTGGTTACTGTTTTGGCTCTTTACATTTGGAATTTAAACCCACCAAAGTCAACTTTGCCTTTCATCCTCTCAGGACTGATAATGTAAAATATAAAACCAGGTAATGGATTAGTATATTTGCGAGAGCATTAAATAAAATGCTTTGCTGTCTTTGTTCTACTTCTTGACATTCACATTTTAAATTCTGTGAGGTCAGCTTTGCCTTTCATTTTTAAAGAAGTAATATAATAAAGTATTAGTCATTGTAGTGGGATACAACAGTCTCTTCCTCCAGCTGTCACATTTTTAGAATTCCCTGGAGCTAATGTGCAAACAATAAAAAGGATGTTAGTGTCTGAGTATCTAAAACAGATTGAAGTCGTGGTGCATGCTGCCATTGAGTCATATTCAGTTATGAAAAATGGCAGAGTTAGGATTTTGGAATGATCTTTTATTGTTGTTTCTAAATTCTCAGACTTATACTGCATAGAGATCTCATCATTAGTGTGTCTTTAATATTGTTTTCATACCAAAAAAACAGGAGGGAAAAAGTAAGTGCCCATAACGTTCTTACCATCTGTCAATCTTGGAAGCAAAGCTAATTGATGAAGTTAGTGCAAAAAATGCTTAATTTTAGTTTCACAAATCAAGAATTGAAAAATTAAGAAAAAGAAAATTTGAGCTAAATGAGAAACTCAGGAGATCTTCATCATCATCATCATTTAACATCCATTGTCCATAATGGCAAGCTGGGGAGCTGCACTATACACCAGTCTGATTTGGCATGGTTTCTACAGCTGGATGCTTTTCCTAATGCCGAACACTTTACAAAGTGTACTGGGTGTTTTATGTGGCACCATGTGGGTCCTTTTATGTGGTGCTGCTCAGGCAACTTTATGTGGCACTGCTTTTACTGGATGTTTTCCTAAAAAGAAGAGAGAGAGGAGGAATAGGGGTGGGTGGAGAGAGCAATTAGCTGAGCTGAAATGTTTAATAATAGGTCTGATAATGATAGTCTAGGATATTTTTCCCTTCCATATGTTTAATTTAATTGATTGAATGCTATCTTTGACAAAGTGGTGTATAGAATAAAGTTAAATAGAAACAAAAGAATGTTTGACTAAATATATTGTTGCAAAGGAACAAAATATTTTCTCCTGCTTGGATTACACTCCACAGTGTTTTATAATCTATTGAACAAGATCAATCACTGATATTTGAGTTGATTCCAGAGTGTTAGACAACACAGAACTATAATAAAAGTAAATGATGTAATATATAAAAAAAAAAATTCTGCAATCATTATTTGCTTTTCAATTGTGTAGTACTCAGACACACAGACAGAGACTGATGTTATTGCTGCTGTTTGCAGAAACATTGTTGCTTAAAAACAAATATAAACATATCTCTTGCACTGTTTGCTTATCCCCAGCTAAAGAGATCTGTTTTAAAGAAATCCTGTTCAGGAATTAAAGCTGTTCTTGAGATTTATTGGTGACAAGGGATTGCGTATTTATCAAGAAAGCTTTCTCAGATTCAACAACATGATAATTGCATAAATTCCTGCTTTACAATTTTAGTGTTGGTGTTAGCAATGGCAAAAAAGAGCAAAAGAAATTGCATTTACCACTTATAAGAACCTGAACAGTTTTGAAGTGCAAGGACATTTTACAGACAAACAGAGATACAGAAATTTCCTGTTTCAAGGATTCCCATGAAATATCAAAACACTTGAACACCTCTGACATTTTAAGATAAATATTTTGATTTTCAAAGCTGAACAACTCTTGATAGTATTCAAAGCATTATGCAAAAGAAACCAAAGGTGTAGGTTTTATGTTGCTATTTGATCTGTTAGAAATAGATGCTAAATCCTCCTCAAATCATATCTTGCTGTCTTAAAGAAAGGTAAGATACTTTACATAATGCAGTCCTAGGTACACTATGTCTAACAAAATGGCTGGATCACCAAGACATGAAATCCCAAGACATGAAAGTTAGCATGGAGATAAGCAATAATAACAGCAATAACAACATTATATAAAATAGTGTTGTGTGTGTGTGTGTGCATCTGCATTTGATTATATAAAAGACCTGAGAGAAAACGTTAATCATAGATTGTTATGTGGATGATAACAATAATGGAATACTCCTCCCACATGGTGAGT
Source organism: Octopus bimaculoides (assembly GCF_046866305.1). NCBI lineage: Eukaryota > Metazoa > Mollusca > Cephalopoda > Octopoda > Octopodidae > Octopus > Octopus bimaculoides. The sequence continues at coordinate 56,263,804 of NC_142930.1, read as the reverse complement.
GATATGTGATAATCATTACAAATATTGTGACATAGGAGAAGTTGGGGGAGTCAGTCATAGATAGTCGTGTCTTACCTGTCTAACTATACTGCTATACTGGAGTGGACGTTACAACAGTCCAACATTAGATTACAACATGGATTGTATGTTTTAGCCAGAAGAAATAATACCATACAAAAAATTCCTATATTTAACCTTTTTGTTACCACATTTCAACTGAAATACACTACCATTATATTCTTTTAAATACTGAAGAATTTACTAAAATCACTTTGTAATTATCAAGCCGGTTTTTGAAACATAAATTATCACAAAATTTTGATGGGAAAACTAGTGAATTTCGATTATCTTCCAAGAAAGATGAAGTGGAATTAGAAAGAAATAAAACATGGGCGTGTCTGTGTGAATTTCAGAGACAGTGATTTTTTCCCTTTCATATTTTCACTCATACTCTGCAATACAAAATACACTGTCAGTCTCCCTTTAAGGTGAAGTCCTCCATCTTTATAAATATAGTAAAAAAAATGTCTAAATTCTGGAGTAGTTTTCTCTCATAAGTGAAGAAATAGAGTAAGAAATCTGTAATTTAATCAATAAATACAGTAAACTTTAATATACTGCTCTTACTAAATAATTTAACCACCAATTTCAAGCAAGAATGAATAATGAGAATTAAATCAATTTCAGTTTTTAAACAAAACCTCTCATCTTATCCTTAACTAGGGTAACTGCAGTTCATTATTCAATGGATTAACAAAAGCTGTTGCCAGAAGAGATATTTTTGATAAATGAAGACAAATGTTCATTTATGCAAAGAAGCTTTGACAATACATTTCCATTGAATATTATAAGTAATTTCTTTATACATCATAATGTTGAAGAGCCATGAAGATTTAGAGGGAAAAATGTAAAGTAGAATAAAGACTCTTTGCCTGAATATCAATATATTTTGCTTACTTTGGATAAATATATTTCCTTACAATTTTTAATTTAGAAAGTAAGGTCTTCATTTTTAAATTAAAAGTTATACATACATACATATCTGTATACATACATACATATATATATATAGGTATGTATGTATATATATATGTGTGTGTGTGTATATTTGTATCTATACTTCATTGGGTACTAAACTCTGCTTACAAAGACCTGTTGAGGCAAGTGAATTGAAATCGAAATCAAACCAAATTCGACGAATGGCACCCATGCCAACCTCTCCTTCATAAGACACTAAACTCTGCTTGCGAAGACCTGTTGGGGCAAGTGAAATCGAAATCATAATTGAACCATATTCGATGGCCAGCACCTGTGCCAGTGGAGCACTAAGAGCACCAGCCAAGCGTGATCATTACCAGAGCAGCTGTCTGGCTTCCATGCTAGTGGCACGTAAATATCACCATTTGAGTGTGATCGTTACCAGCGTCGCCTTACTGGCACTTGTGCCGGTGGGATGTTAGAAAATCATTTGAGCGAGGTTGTTGCTAGTACTGCTGGACCGGCTCCTGTGCAGGTGGCACATAACAAAAAACATTTTGAGCCATTGCCAGTACCGCGTGACTGGCCTTCGTGCCGGTGGCACGTAAAAGCACCCACTACACTCTCAGAGTGGTTGGCGTTAGGAAGGGCATCCAGCTGTAGAAACTCACCAGATCATATTGGAGCCTGGTGCAGCCATCCGGTTCACTACGCCTCAGTGAAATCGTCCAACCCCTGCTAGCATCGACAGCGGATGTTAAACAATGATGATGATGATGATGATATATATATATATATATATATATATATATATATATGCATTATCATCATCCATCATTTTGAATCCAGGTTTCGTCCCCATTAACGGGGGTCGCTGGATCTACCTCAATGCCATAGCAACTGCCCTCACACTATCTCACCATCTTGTCTGGGCATCCTCCCTTCTCAAGCCAACCCTCCCAATCTCCTCCTCCATCTGTCCCCTCCTCATTTTCCTCAGTCTACCTCACTTTCGCTGTCCATTTACCTCAAACTCTAGCACCCTCTTCAGAACATGCTCCTCTTCCCTCCTCAACACATGCTCATACCACTGCACTCCATTCACCCTTGCCAGCCATTCTACTGATTCCTCCAACCCCAGCATCCCCATCAAGTCCTCAGTCCTCCTCTTATCAAACAGCCTCATGTCACACACTTCTCACACCATTGCTCTCTCAGTCCTTCTCAAAATTGCCATCTCTCTCTCTTAAATACCATATCTCACTCCCATACAGCATTGCAGTTCTCACACAACTGCTATAGATTTTTCCTTTCATCTTCAATAAGAATCTTTTACCATATAATAATGCTCCACATTCCATGAACTTCACCCAGCCAAGTCTTGCTCTTGCTGTCAAATCACATCCACCCTATCTCCCAAATAACTAAACCCTCTCACTGTCTCCACCTCATCACATATAGTGTTTCCACTGACTTTGCCAGCCCTCCAGCTCCTTTCTCTCATCTTCCGCAAACAAATTCTCTTGCCAGTCTTGGGATCACCTTCTTCATTTTCATACATCCGCCATGAATCCAATTCTCACGTCTCATGCCCGACACTGCATTTGCCATTGCCTTCCTTCCACATACACCACATAGATCCACCTTACTAACACTTCTCCTTCCACCCCACTCACATCACCTTTATCTTCTTGAGGTGTACCTTCAAACCCTTACTTTCAAATGCCTCCTATTTCCAAAACTTCTCCCTCAATCCCTCCATTGTCTCACTCATCAGAACAAAGTCATCTGCATACAGTATCTCCATTAGCAGTCCCTCTCTTGCACTCTCCATCACCACATCAACTACTATTGCAAACAACAATGGTGACAATGCAGATCCCTGATGCACACCAACTTTCACTGCAAACTCCTCCGACAGCTCTGATCCAATTCTCACTCTTGTCTTTACCCCCTCATACAAACTCATCACTTCTCTCACTATTACCTCTAGTACACCTCTCTTCCTCAATGCCCATTCAATCACCTTCCTTGGAACCCTATCAAATGCCTTCTCCAGTTCAATAAAGCACATGTACAACTCCTTCCCTTTATCTCAGTATTCCTCCTGCTATCTCCTTACAATGAACACTGCATCTCTTGTCCTCCTTCCTGGCATAAAACCAAATTGCATCGCATCCACATCCACCCCTTTTCAAATTCTCCTCATCAACACCCTTTCCACTATCTTTATTGCATGCACCAATAACTTCATTCCTCTATATGCCCCACAACTCATCACATCTCACTTCCCCTTGAAGATTGGTACCACCACACTTAGTACCCAATCATCTGGCATTCCTCTTCCATCTAGCATTCCCTGGCAGAGCTCCATCATCACAACAATCCCTATCTCTCTACTTGCAGTTATCATTTTCACACTTACTGCTGATGAACCAGCTACCTTTCCTGTTTTTATTTCCTTCATTTCCTCCACTACTTCTTCCCGACTAACCCTTTCCACTGGCCCCTTCACCTCAGCAAAATTCTACCCCCTGATCCCATTCATTCTCTTCATTCATAATTCCCTCCAT
>NC_142930.1:56200253-56255253 GCF_046866305.1 Octopus bimaculoides | reverse complement strand
AAATGACTGAAACAAGTAAAGAGTATATGTGCTAGTTCTATCCTTTCTACCATAGGCACAATGCCTGAAATTTGGAGGGGAGCAGATTAGTTAATTGCACCAACCCCAGTACCTTAACTGGTTATTTAATTCATTTAATGAAAAGATGAAAGACAAAGCTGGCTTTAACAGAATTTGAACCAGAATGTAAAGACGGATAGAATGTCAGTATGCATTTTGTCCAGCATGCTAATGATTCTGCAAGTTCATTGCCTGTGCTAGCAATATACTCAAGGATTATATATTAATGATATCAGCTTCATTTGTTTCTTTTGTTCTTTTCCATATGCTTGTATGAAAATCATTGATAATGATTAATACATATAGCTGTATTGACATGTATAGCTCTATATGATTTGCTGTTGTAAATGCCAATAGTAGCCTTCTGTAACTACAAAAAATACTTGACTGTTCCTCAGCATCACGAATTATTTATGTTACCTGCTGTTATTTCTCAACTATAACAATAGCACCGAAAAGAGGATTATTACTCCTTCACTATGAGGAAGATTTTGTTGAAGTAATGTTTAGATGTCTGACTGCTCATCTAAAAGCCAAGAAATTAAAAGACTCTCTTTTACTCTTTACACTTTTACTTGTTTCAGTCATTTGACTGCGGCCATGCTGGAGCACCGCCTTTAGTCGAGCAAGTTGACCCCGGGACTTATTCTTTGTAAGCCTAGTACTTATTCTATCGGTCTCTTTTGCCAAACCGCTAAGTGACAGGGACATAAACATACCAGCATCGGTTGTCAAGCAATGCTAGAGGGACAAACACAGACACACAAACACACACACACACACACACACACACACACATATATATACATATATACAACAGGCTTCTTTTAGTTTCCGTCTACCAAATCCACTCACAAGGCTTTGGTCGGCCCGAGGCTACAGTAGAAGACACTTGCCCAAGGTGCCACGCAGTGGGACTGAACCCGGAACCATGTGGTTGGTAAGCAAGCTACTTACCACACAGTCACTCCTGTGAAAATTATCTCAGTAATATTGAGGCCAGAGACTGATATAGGGCAGATCATCACTATCATCATCATCGTTGTCATCATCATTATCATTGTTTAACATCTGCCTTCCATGCTGGCATGGGTTTGGACTGTTTGACAAGAAAGAGCTGGCCAGACAGAACACTGCACCAAACTTCTGTGTTTGTTTTAGCATGGTTTTATGGCTGGATACTCTTCCTAACAACTGAGGCATGGACTGAGTGCTTTTTACATGGCATCAGCACAGGTGATGTAAGTTATGGCATGGTTTTTACCGCTGGATGCCCTTCCAAATGCCAGACACTTTACTGTGTGGACTGGATGCTTTTAACTTGGCACCAGCACCGGCAGAGTCACTAAGTAATTTGAGGGCAAATAATCATTGAGAAGGGGGGAGGCATTGGAGGAGGTGAGCTTGTGTCAGGTGATCTTATATCAGAGAGACAAAGATAGAAACAGGTGTCTTGTTGTAGAGGAGGTACTTGGTTACCCAGACAGAGAGAGCGAGAGCGAGAGAGAATGAGAAGAAGAGAAAGTTAACAAGAGTGAGGACAGAAACAGGTGTGCTAGTGTAAAGGAGATACATGATTACCCAGTCAGAGGTAAGAGCAAGTGAAGGAGAGCAAAAGAGAGTGATCAAGAATGAGGGCAGAAACAGGTATGCTGCTGTAAAGGATATACGTGATAACCCAGCCATAGGGAAGAACAAAGGGAAGAGAGAGAGAGAGAGAATGGAAGACGGCAAGAGTGCAAGAGAGAGCAGGAAAGATGGTGGAGAAGTGTCAGGATATACTCATAAGCAACAGAAACCAGGGCATAGATGGGATGGTAGAGTAAGGAAGAGAGAGATAAATGATGGTAATTTCCAGGGCATATCCTCAAGGTATTGAGGTTACAATATAAGTAGCAAGGTATTGCCAAGAAAGGCACGAGTAGGAAGCAAGGGTGGTGAATGCAGTGAATGGTGAGAGCCTGCGTAAATGTGGTGGATAGATATAGGTCATCTGAAAGTATATAGCTTACACTACAGCTTAATTAAAAAGGCTGAAATTTTCTGTTGGATAAAAGTTGTGCTGAAGAATGTAAAATCCCAAATGCTGAGGCATAAATTTTCTAAGAAGTACAAATACATTAGGAATGATTGAATGAAATTGCTTGTTATTGTAAATTTGAGAATTTAAAAAGAAATACTCAGTCATTTGAAAGTAAAATGATTCCTTTAAGGCTAATATTACTTGTGAATTTCATGGCAAATCACTTGAAAGTGTCCATTGAGAATGAGCTGCCACATGATGCAGCCATTTCCATATCAAACATAATGAATTTGAAAAGTAGAAAATGAATGCCTTCAATGAAACTGTCATTAAAGACATATCACAAGACTGTTTGATTCAGTTGATTCATATATGTATGCATATATGTATGTATGTATGTATGTATGTATGTATGTATGCATGCATGTATGTATGTATGTATATGTATGTAGATACACATGCACACACACAGATGCATATTTTATCATTATCATCTTGCATGGGTTAGTCAAAAATATGTTTTCTAGGACTGGATGTCCTTCCTGTTACCAACCACCATGTTTTCCAAACGAGGTAATACTCTCCTAGTTGATCAAACTACAAACAGCCCAGACACGCTTTTGTAGTAAACTACAAGCAAATAAAAACATGTAGACTTGAAAAGTATAAATTCACACACATAAGGATTTCATTATTTAAATTCTTCCTCTCAGGAAGGAGCTGGTTCCTAACAAAGACACAATGATCCATTGTTTGAATATAGACAAAAATAAAAACAATGTCATATTTCAAACTTGAGAAATGTCTTACATGCATTTGCTGTTCAACTTACAAATTGTAATTGTAATATGCAAATTAGTTGGTTGATTTCTTTTTCTGAAAACCCTAGCTTATCCAGGTTGTCACTTAACAATTTACTGACAAAACCAAGTACCTCGATTATTATTGGTATAAATGTGAATTTATAATCTGGCTATAAAAACTAGAGGTTTTGAAGCAGTTGTTCATAGTTATATTCTGTCACTTTTATTTTCAAATAGATATTCACTTCAGCAGGACAGCTGACCTCCATAATGGTACATAGTTTTTCTTGTCAGTTTCAAACAACAATATCTGGTCTATTATGTTTACTCTTGACAAATGTTTTGATAAGAATGTTCCACCAGTATTCCTTGTATTTTTATGTTGTGTATGTAGTCAATAACAGAGTTTTTCTCTATATGTATTCTAGAATAGTCATTTTTTCTGGATGACATTGTATATTGTTTTTGCAGCAGCATCGTGTCACATAAGGAGGTAATAGTGCCTTGGTGACAGTTTTGGGCAGTTGCAAATCATGTGCAATGTCTTCCAGAGAAATATGACATTGTCTACATTTTCGGTGACATTTTGCAACTCCAGGGTTTTACAGTCTCTTTTGTTTATTAGGTTTTCTGCAGCAATCTCCTGTTCTTAGACTTAAAATGCATAGCCTCTGAAATGTGATGTGATATAACAGTCACGAATCCAAAGAGGTTGTGCTTCATGTCAATATTACTGTCTTCTGCATGTTTTCAGGGAACATATCCATGCATGGCCCTTTTTTTTGTCTGCTGACAGTTCTTCTTTGAGGTTTGTTAGTTTAACTGTTCTAGGGTTGTATGGGGTGGGGAGCATCAGGAAGAAAATTCTTCCTGAGGAGCTCAGTTCTTCCTGAGGATCTCAGTGCTGACATGAAGGATATTGTTCTTTTCACTTTTCAGCACTATTTTTATGTATTTATTTTTGTTGCTGTTGTTTAGATAATGCTGTCTGAAAGAGACTATGACATTTGAAGGCTGTCTACACTAATCTCAAGCCTGTACCTTCTTTATTTCTTCTTAAGTAGAGCCTGTTGCTATCACTATTTCTGTGGAGATTTCCAGTTAATGTCAACATCTTAAGCATTTTGGCTTTGATGGAGTGGGTGTCTTCTATGTATCTATGTATATGTGGGTGTTTAGGAATCAAAAGAGACAAATAGTTCAGTATATTAATAAGCAAGTGGACAACATAGCAATGAATTCCTCAAATTGAAACTGAGTGATTATTTCTTTAAAATATTGTGTATAAATAATTAGACTGCTGAAGGAAGCAACATTATTGTAAGTAGCAAGTATTTAGTAAAGACGTTGAGTGGGATTACCAAAGGAAGATGAATTGGTTGAAGTATTGTCTTTTTGTATTTGTTCAGTATTTTCATTTTTATAATTTTATTGCATTTCAATGTTTATTGCCTAAAAGCAGTTACCTTAACACAATAAAAGTGTACTCTTAGCTTCTATTCACAAGACTTAGCTCAAATTTCACCAGCCAATTAGGGATAAAGTTTTCTGTGGTTATGATACTATTCCATCAGAGTTAGCATTACCATTTACTGATTTCTGATAGTAAACTCAAATTATATGGACTAAAGTGTTCTGTCCTAAAATACAATGAATATCTGTACCTTTGGCCTATTAACAGATAGTCTATTATATTTTCCACACTGTTGTTTTTCTCTGCTTATCTTTTGCAGATACATATACAAAGCGATTCATTTAAGAATATAGATCAGAAATAGGGCTCCTTGAAACACAGTAACTGATAAAAATTGCTAGAAAGCGGTGATATAAGATTCATTCAATCAATATGCAATATATATTTTAAAGTGTATCAATAATCAAAATATTTAAAATACATTGGGTTATATTGTGTTTCTAAGGAAAATGAAGTATGTGAACTTATAAAAATCCATTATTTCAGTGTGCTTAAAAGTTTGAATACGTGATTTTAACGATAAAAATCACATGTATATATAAACAGCTCTTATTAAAAATGTTAGACAAAGTAAAATCAGCCTGGGGATAAACCTGATATTAAATAATCAAAACAGTGAGACCTTTAGAGCATCACAATTTTATTTAGTCCTTTCTAACCCAAAGGTTGATAGCTAAATATAATACTGCATTGAATGATGAAATGAACAAGATGAAAGAGAATCGATATACAGAGATATTTCTTAACAGCTCTCTTTAGATTAACAAAAAAATAAACTAAACTTGAGAATTTTTACATCTGTTAGCTCAATTTTTTCTAATATTTTAAATCAGTGGAAATAAGATGTCAGCTATTATATTTATTGAAATAAATAAGTGTGTGCATGTGTGTATTGGGTCATCCCATAAATAATGCAGTTTTTTCAACTGCAAACTACCAGATAGTAATTTTACCTTGAACTTATTCTTAGTGCAAGATTTGAAGTGTACAGTTCGATTTTACAGTTATTTTTTCTAAACTATAATGGAAGTGCAAAGGAGCATATTTGGCATATTTTACTTTATGAGTTCAATAAAAGCAACAAGGCAACACAAAGAGAAAGAAATATTAATTTAGTATATGGGGATTGGACAATAAGTATAAGCCAGTGTCAACGGTGGTTCCAGAAATTCCAAGCTGGAAGCTACAGCCTAGATGAGCCTCATCCTGGAAGATCTATTGAGCTCCACAAGGACGTCCTGCAAAACCTGCTGGAACAAAATCCCATATTAACTGTTGAGGAACTAGCAGAGATGCTTGGATTTTGGTCATTCCACCATTCATCAACACCTGTGTGTCATCAGAAAAGTCAGCAAATTGGGTCAATAGGTTCCTCACAAACTTACCGACCTTAATCTTGTGCAGAGATTGAATGTGTGCTCTTTGCTGTCCTGTCTCATGAATGAACATTTTTTAACCAAATAATGACTGGTGATGAGAAACGGGTTTTCTATAAAAATGTCAAGCACTGAAGACAGTGGGTAGGGAAAGGAGAAACACTGGCACCCTAGGCTAAAGAAGATCTTCACCCACATAAGGTGTTGTTATCTCTTTGGTGGGATATGAAACGTTTAGTCCACTTTGAACATTGAAACCAAAACCAAATGATAACAAAGGAGATCTACTGTGAGTAGCTTGAGCAGCTTAAGTCAACGCTAGAAGAAAAATGACCATCTTTGATTTCAAGAGGAAATGTGTTCTTCCATCAGGATAATGCTCAGCCAAATACAGCAAAGATGACATTCAAAAGGCTGGAGCAGCCTAAATGGGAAACAATGCCCACCTGCCATATTCACTGGGTATTGCCCCATCTTATTATCATTTATTCCACAGTCTTCAAAATCATTTGGATGGAAAAAATATGAATTCTATAGATGAGGTCAAACAGTACTGGAGGAGTATTTCTCATCACGGAAAAGTGAAATTTGGAAGAGGGGCCTTGCAAGTCTACCAGATAGATGGAAGAGCATTGCAAAAAATGAAGGAGAGTATATTTTAGATTAAAAAAGAACTTTGTTTATCTTAATTTTGAAAAATAAAAGAAGTATAAAAGAACTGCATTATTTATGGGATGACCCAATATATACATTAAAACTTTTCAGCTAACTTACATCATTATATTGCCATATTGCCATTTTTAAAACAATATTTCCTTTCAGTTGCAGGGTTAATGTCTAAACAAAAGTAATTTTCTATATGTATAGGGACTGCACTTAAATGGAATGTTCTTGCTAGCTATGTACTGAAATTTTAAGAAATTGGATGTCATAATGTAATTGATTAAATCTTGAAGTAATGCTACTATTAATTTATAAATACACTGATCAGAATATCCCACATTAGTTTTGGTGACATTTTCTATATAATTTTACACTTGCAGATTTTGGAATTTTGCCAGTCAAATATCAGGCGAATATTTCTTTGTGCCAATATAATTTCTACTGAATTTTGTCCCATGATATCACTTTAATTCCTTCTCTTGAAATCTTTGCAACTATAATTTACTAAAGCAAAGAAATTTACATCTGAATTATGGACGATTTCCAACAGCACTTATCTACACTTCCAATTTAGATTATTTCAGATGGAGATCTTCCAGCCTACACATCTGTGTATTGATATTCAGTTTTTGAAAAACAGATAATGTATGTCTGTCATGCACACATGCACACACATCTATGCGCGCACGCGTGTGTGTGTGTGTGTGTGTGTGTGTGTGTGTGTGCGTGTGAGTGTGTTTGCATGCATGTGTGCTTTGTGTTTGTGTATGTGTGTATTTATTTATATATATATATATATATATATATATATATATATATATATATATATATATGCATATTCATAACTGTCAAATGCTGAGAGTGAGTGCTCAACAACACATTGGTGGATAAAATTTCTTTATTTGTCTATTATGGCTACCGTTGGTTTCATGTGAAGAAAAATATCTTAACATGCTTGCAATTTTTCAAGCCAATCACATGGAGAAATGACCTTCATCTCCATTTTATATATATATATATATATATATATATATATATATATATATATATATATATATATATATATATATATATATATACATGCAAAAATACACTTACACACACATGCACACTTACATATATGTATGTGTGTGTGCATATATATATATATATATATATATATATAGATATATAGATAGATAGATATATTTATCTATATATTCTTCTTCCTAGGTTCTGATTGCTATGAAACATATGTAACCTGGATTTTACCTACTCTCTTCCCTCAATGTGGATTTTTATTCACATACATAGCAACCCTAGTTGCTAACCATGAACTACAGAATAACTTTTATCAGCTTATCGAACTTCGATGTGGGAAAAATGTGCAACCTTCTATGCTGATAAAATACTATTGTTCCTGAGAGTTATTTTTTGTACCTTCTAAAGACTGCTCAAAACATACTCACTTCCTACATTTAGTTCCTTGGATCTTACATTCACATTTCATTATATACATATATATATATTTCTATTGAATTGTGCAAGCTTGAAACATAAAAGACTTTTTCATTTTTCCTGAGTGTGAAACTAATACACTTGCTTGTTGTTCATATACCTGTCTTCATCTTTTGTGTTCCTATAAAATTCAACTATATATATATATATATATACTGGAGTAAGCACATAAAATGTGCAACAAGGTGGAAAAAAGAGTACTCAGATACCAGAGGTAGAGTAATATGCTTTATCTAAAAGCAGCAGAAATATAACAAAAGACTGTTACTCGGAGTTTCACGTTCCCATTCATCGGACAGTTTCTGTCATTCCTTTCCCATTTCTAACAAAACTGTCCAATGAACGGGAATGTGAAACTCCGAGTAACAGTCTTTTGTTATATTTCTGCTGCTTTTAAATAAAGTATATATATATATATATATAGATAGATAGATAGATAGATAGATAGATAAATGGATGGATGGATAGATGGATGGATGGATGGATGGATGGATAATAAAGATTTCCTTTGGTCATGAATAACCATGGGATTGCACATAGAATGTTCACCTCTAAGACACAAGTCTAGGTAAGTTTGTTTGTGGAAGACCAGCAGTTGCCCATGCATACTAATCTCTCCTCTTCCTGCAACTGATGTTTTCCAAGGGAAAGGCAAGGCCAAAACTGCTTGGCACCAGTATTGTTGCAACTCATTTCTACAGTTGAGTGAACTGGGATAACATGAAAGAAAGAGTCTTACTCAAGAACACATACCACAACCCATTCTTGGAATCAAACTCGCAACCTCATGATTGTAAACCTGATGCTCTAACCACTGTGCCATGTCCCTTCAAATATGTATAGATATACATATTTATAAATATCTATATTATAAAAATTGATGTGTGTGTGTGTGTGTGTGTGTGTGTGTGTGTGTGTGTATCTGCCTATAGGAAGACACACTACAGTGTTGATATAAAAACTGAAAACTAATTCTTGTGTAAAATTCAGTGGAAGTGGATCCAAGTCTCTAGTGTCAAACTTTGAAAGTTGCTGGTTTGCAATTAAAATAGGACTGTTTCTCACATGGTCAGTTATATGTTGGGACAGCCAGAGTGGGGAGCAAGAACAATCTTTTCATTTTTGCCCCTACTGGTAAAACCTGAAACATTGTCTATCAGGAAGTTTTTACCATGAGCTCAACAAACTAAAATTTGCAAGATGATTAATAACTTTGAATTGATATTGTCAGCATCACACTATATTCGACTAAGTAAAGCTAATTGTATTTTTGTTTGTTGTAATATTTAAGCTCAATAAATTATAATACATATGTTTTTAGTTTTCCCTGAACTTTTATTTATTTATTCATCATGTACTAGATATAAGCCAAAGCCTGTACAATGTTGTTCCATTTATTGACTGAAATACTATAGAACATAGATCAGAAGATTATATGCACCCATTATAATACTGGCCAGAAGAAAACAGCTCTATCGTCTACATAAAAGTTAACAACCATTTCTTATATATGTTCAATACAATCAAAATAACTTTCAATATTCATAGTACAGTTTCGGCAGCTTTTTTCAATCCAGTCAATGATGGGTGTTTCTGCTAGTGTGTGTGCGTACGTGTGTGTGTGTGTGTGTGTGTGTGTGTGTGTGTGTGTGTGTGCATCATATATATATATACAATTGATTAAGGTAAGGGATTGGCTCTTGACTTGTGTAGTCAACATTTTCATTGTGCCCTTGCAATCCCATTCTGTTTGTAGGAAGTGGCACCTCTCCTGTTGGTGCAGCTTTGCCAGGCAAGATGGTCTTATGCTTGTAATTTCCAGGTGTTGCGACTGATCTTAAAGCTCTTTAGTGAGGCTTTGAGTGTGTTTTTGAAGCATTTTTTCTGTCCACCTTGTGTGTACTTGTCTTTCACCAGTTCACTGTAAAACAGTCTCTTGGGGAGTCACATACTAGGCATTTGAACAAAGTGGCCTGTCCACCTGACTTGCTCTCTCCTCGGCAGTGTGTAAATACTTGGCAGATCAACTCAAGAGAGGATCTCTGTGTTTGGGACCTTGTCTTGCTAGATGATTTTCAACGGCTTCCTCAGGTAGTTTATGTGGAAGTGGCTTAGCTTTTTGGAGTAGTGTTTGTAAACCATCCAAGCCTTGTAGGGACACAGTAGCCTAGGCAGTACAACTGCTTGGTACACCTTCAACTTGGTGGACAGCCTAATGTCTGTCTTCACCCAGTTCCAGCTAAATTCACCAGGTAAATTTCAGCATAGGTAAATTCCACCATGTTATATTCAACCATGGTAAATTCCACCCATGGACAGATATTATTCCAATTTTGATTACTATTGTTTTTTTTCTTTCATATTGTACTATCAGGTTTATTGTTTTCTATATTACTGAGCTATCTACTGAAATCTTAACCTTTCACTTGTTGTTATCTTTTCTATTTGCACATTTCTGATTTTCTGGGTTTTTTTTATTTATTTATTTTTTTGGTATGCTATATTGCTGTAGTGCAGTGTTTCCCAAACTTTTCATGCCAAATTGCAATATCACCCACCTATCAGCCATAAAAATGCTCTATCACCCACCTGTGTAATGAAAACCCTGTTGCTACACAAAATCCCCTAGCACCCTACCACCTGCATCATTTGACACCCACATTATGTCGTAGACTTATTGCCCTGTTAGTGTTGTTTGTACTAGATATGCAGTTGTTTACAAATCACTTATTGTGGGTTTAGTTTTGCCATTAGTGTCAATAAAATTGTAACGTTAACTCTATATTTTTCAGACAGATTAACTTCTGGAAACTTGCACTTTCTTTTACACTGATTTTCATTTTCCCCCAAATGGACCATTGATCAGAACTATCGAGGCAAAAATAATTAATCATGATATTACAAAAGAAAAGAATAAAACTTTCTAATGAGAATCATGTGTCTGGTGCGATGCAGCTAGTGCAGATACATTCGGTTTCAAACTTGTCAACTTTAGCCACAAGTCTCCTCATTGTGTTACATCCAGTCCAATTCTGCTATGGGTAAGCAAAGTTCCAACATGATTAAAACCAGATTCAACCAGGTATGAGATAGGGAAGGCAAGAAAAAGTAATTCCAGATGTTTCCACAGACTGAGGTAGGAATTCAATATACTCTGATGGTACCACAAGCCTTCTTTGCCATTACAGTGATATCGCATTGTGGTATCATTGTCATTTTGTAATTCTATCAATTCCTCCTGAATGTCATCCTTGCAATCGACTGCATCAACCTCAAATGGATTGCTATACTAATTTGGAATATTCAGTGCAATAATATCTTGAAATCACTCCACCATGTTATCGCGCGGTGACTGTAAATAGTTGCGATATGTAGTTAAATCTTCAACAACTAATTCATCTTTCAAAGAATCAAGTTGTGGAAATTGATGGAATTGGCATTTTGAAATGTTAGTCTTATACAACACCAATTTCAAAATGGAGGTAGTGATAAATGATTTACAATCAATGAGAGTTTTTCTGTTTCCTTACAATAACTTATTTAAATCATCTAATTTTGTGAATATATCACAAAGGAAAAAGATATCACACCTTGCAGCCATCAATGAAGTGGATAATGGAGTATCTTCAAAGAAAGATATGATTATATGAAACAGTTCAACAAAGGATAAAACACAGTTTTCTTTTGACAGCCACCGCATTTTGATAGGGTATAAGAGTTTAGTATGGTCCTCGTCATTTCTCAGACAGAGTTGACAGAAAATTCGATCAGACAAGGGACTGGACTTCAATTTGTTTACAGTCTTGATAACTAACCATAGCGCATTATTAAACCTGCCATTCATATTTTTTTATCACTACATGCTGCCAATGTGCCAGGCAATGAACAGTTAGTATCTGGTGAGAAATTTCATGCTTTAGGAGAGATGAAAAATCTCTGTATCTTCCTATCATCGAAGGGGCTCCATCAGACGCACAGGCAAGAATATTACTGAGTGGGATATTATGTTCAAAAAGGAAAGACTTGAGAATGTGAAAAATAGTCCCACCTCTTGAATCAAGCAGAACATTCTCTGTGCACAACATTTCCTCACAAGGCTGAAGGTCTTCGCTGAAATATCAGGCATATACCATTATCAAACATTGATTGTCCACAACAGTTGACTCATCCACTTGTATAGTAAATTCAAGACACTAGAGAATATTAATATAGCTGATGTTTGACATCATTGAACTTTTTATCAATGCTTCAAGAAATTGTGTTATTGCTAAATGGGATCTTCTTCATAATGTTATTGGGTTTTTCGTGCATAACGGTTGACAAAACCTCTTCGATAACTGGGTGAAGTAATCTTTCTCCAATTGTGTGAAACTTTCCAGACTTAGCAACAAGCAATGCAATGTTGTATGATGCAATCAACTTGTCATTCTCTCGTTTACTAATTTCTTGGAGCAGCATGTTGAATGTTTGTATTTTGTTTTTGAAAGAGGAGCTCAATTGCAAAAAGTATGATAACTGTTTGTCCTTCTTCTCAGAATGCTTTGTATCAAAGTGATACTTCAAGCATGAAGGTTTCATTGCTTTGTTGGTCAATATTTGATGGCAAAGAAGGTACATTGGTAACTGACAGTTCTGAGGAGAGGGAATAAATCCAAATGATAAATAATCACTACTGTACTGTCAACAAATTTTTTTGACTGGAGGCATCAGTAAAGTGAAAGTGTGAAAACGAATTTCTACTGATAGCGTCAGAAAGGCAGTATGGTATACCTAAAGAGAAGAAAAAGTCAACTGAGCAGAGTCAGATGACACGTCTTTACTGGAGCAAATACGGATCTAGTTCGTTTGGCTGCCGGCATTTCAAAAATTAAAGTTTATCGAACATTTTAAAATTTGGCACATTAACGTACCTTTCTAAGCAAAATTGCTGGAGTTGTTCCACTTTTTGCAGAAAATTGTTAATAAAAAGTTATAGACGTTTAAAGTTTGATCATTTTCACCCAGTTAAGAAACACAATTTCAAAGATGTCATTTTGAATTTTGTCAACATCCTGAAAATAGCACTTGTGTTTTGATATGAAACCACAGAATTATGCACGACATATAACCCCTCATAACTTTTTTTATTTTACAGAGTTTTCAGGAAATTTTTGCAAATTTGAATTCTATATGAGAGATTTCATACGATTAGGCCAAAAAAAGAAAAAAATTGTAGTGGAGTGTGATTTAAGGCCTAGGCCTATTTGACTGCTATTTTTAGCATGAATGACAACCATCTGAATGACTGGGACAAAAATATTCAGTCTATAAACAAGTTCACGTTTTTAATGCAAAGGACGTCTCATGCGAGTTGTCAAATCGATAAAAGTGCATCCTTATTCTAGGCATGCCTAGATATCAGTAAATGCTGACTTAATTTCTGAAAATTCATTGTCACCCATAAAATGTTCATAATGTCAATCAAAATCTCAAATCGCCCACCATTTTCTAGAAATTCGCCCATCGCCCACCTGTAAGTTAAAGTCGCCCACCAGTGGGCGATATCACTCACTTTGGGAAGCTATGCTCTAGTAGGTTCGCAAAGATTATCTTGATTATCTCATTGTGTCTCTCTTTATATCTCATGTGTGCTATTTTTCCATATTTTATTGCCATATGTTCGATATTTCCTTTGTGTTTTTATAATATCCTCGTGCCTTTTTTCTTCCATAGTAGTTGTTTCTGTCTCGCAAATACTGTATAATATTTTTATCTCTCATTGAGTATTTGCTTTGTTTTATAAATTTCAATGAGTCCCTTTTTCATACTGCTTCCTCATTCAGGTGTTTAAAGTATTTACCATGTATTTCTTTGTCTGATTGTTCCTTTATTATTTTTTCTCCCTCGTATTTTTTGTATTCATTGACATTATTGATATTATCTTTATGTATTATTTTTTTAATTTCCATTATATTGTAACCCATATAATAATAATAATAATAATCATAATAATAATAATAATAATAATAATAATAATAATAATAATAATAATAATAATAATAATAATAATAATTATTATTATTATTATTATTAATATTATTATTACTATTATTATTATTTTCATAATTTCACCTATGGTGTAATTAACCATTGTGGAATATACCGTGGTGAAATTTACCTGGTGGAATTTTCCATGGTGGAATTTATCATGGTGGAATTTACTGGTCACCCTTCACCTTTCTTATTTACATAGCCATCCAAATAGTGAACTTTTCTTCATGATACACACACACACACTCATGTGCACATATGTGCGTATATATGAGCTCATATGTGTATGAATTTCTAGGCAGTTTCCTAGGTACGGATATATTCCACCCTCTCACATTGATAGTTCAAAGTAAAATTCTAGTGTTTATTATGTCTTTCATTCCTAGTCTTCAGCATTGTATAATCATAATCTATGGACAATAGATAATTTCTTTTAACTCATGTAACCGTCTACATCATACATTTATAATTGATTTTCTTTACTATAGAAAATGTTCCATCATAAATCACTATGCTGTCTAATGAGTTATGTTGTTACTATTGATCTAAAAAGAAAATTACATAAATCTTTGCCATTATAGAATAGTACCACTTGGAATGAATGACAGAATGAGTGCTGGTTAGTGATTCAAAGTACTACAAAAATCCATGTATAATAATCTTTGATGTAAAATATGCATCTAAATTTTTAAACCTAAATTGTCTTAATTTTAATACTGTATAGATGGTATTCATAAATTATCTTTACAACTTACACAATTTATTGTATTGTATCATCTAGATGTGTTGCATTCAACCAACCAATGAAATCCACTTCGAAGTGTTCTAATGTTTCTAAGAAAATACTATTTGTTTGTCAGTAAATTCTGCTGAATTATCCTTAGATTTTCATGTTTTTTTTCCTGAAATTTTCAGTTGTAAAGGCAAATTAAAAACACCTTGTATAATTCTTTTCTATTCTAGAGACATGGTCCAAAATTTTTAGTGAGGGGCCCAGTCGATTAGATCGATCCCAGTACGCAACTGGTACTTAATTTATCGACCCCGAAAAGATGAGAAGCAAAATCGACTTCGGTGGAATTTGAACTCAGAACGTAACAGCAGACGAAATACCACTAAGCATTTCGCCCAGCCTGCTAACGATTTTGCCAGCTCACCACCCTGTATAATTCATTCTTACACAATGCCTATAAAAACAGATAATCTACTATAATCCAATATAATAGTTTTATTATTTAGTTTTATATAAACTATATAAATATCTAATTTTTAAAAAAATGGAAAAAGGACTACGGAAACTATTTTTTTTTTTTAATAAAAGTAGGTGAGGACATATTTTGCTACCCAATATTGCATATTAACCTTTAGCACACTGCATTTTCTCTAGAATGTTCCCCTTGCCACTGCCCTGTTACTACAGGGGAGAAAACTCCTATGGTGACATGATGCACCTAGTGTGCTAAAGGTTAAACGCACCCATAATTTTGATTGAAAAGTATGTATTGTAAATAGAGATTTATAGAATGTTATTCGTTTTTAGTTATTCACTGATATCAATGACTGGACTCTGGCCTTGCTGGAGTACAGCCTTCAAAGAATTTAGTCATTCACATCAACAGCACTACAATATTCATCAAACTGCTAAGTTATGGCATTGACAAAACGGTATTCAACTTTGGTTTGGAGACATGTACATAAATACACATACAGTATGCATACACATGATGGATGTATTCAGCCTCCTTACTCATAGTTCCTCTTTCTCTTTCTCCTCTTGGACATAAGTCTATCATGCTAGATCTCTTCTGTTCCTCTTCCTATCAAGCTGGTTGGAACAGAAAGGAACATGTAAATGACTGTGACAACACAGGAAAGAGGAGATGCTCTTTAGTCTTACCAAGATTGAAACAAACTCTCTGATGCCAATTAGTGAATGAACAGAGAAATCAAAGATTATAGAGGTTCTTTAGGTTTTGCCACAGATACGATAACCTCAATAGTGCTGGTACAATGAGAGAATGCATACAGAACATGCTGTAATGTGGTTGGCAATACAATGAGCATCCTATGATAGAAACTATTCCCAAAAATTGTGACATGCAAGATGATTTGGCCTAGGAATAAATTATTATCTAAATGAACTTCATTAGCTTACAGCTGTTTCCACTTTAAGATGTGATGAAACTCATAGCTGAATGCCTGAGTAACACCTCACAGTTTCATCTGAGCCTTAAACAAGTGAGTGGACAAACAAAAGAGAAAGGCACTCAACGCAGTTTGTAGGAGTTATATATATCATTCGAGTTCTATTACTCTACTTGCATCATCAAATTACACACACACACACACAAACACACATCCTTGAATACATATATATATATATATATATATATGTGTGTGTGTGTGTGTGTGTGTGTGTGTGTGTGTACATACATACATATATATATATGTGTATATACATACATATATATATATATATATATGTGTGTGTTACATGCACACACACATATATGCATACATACATATAATATTTGCATGAATTGGAAAGGGATGTATTTGAAGCAGGATTGCACAAGAATACATTTTTCAAACCAAAAGACTAAATTCTTATAAGCATGTATTTTATATAATTATGTTGTATATGTCTTTCTTTCTTTACAATCAAATCAGCTATTTAAGCAATCAGTTATCCAAACAAAATAATCCTTGTTCTTCTGCTCTGGATATTTAATGAGTAACTGTGCAATTGTGAGCAGCAGCAGTCGACATGTTTGTATACTTTTGAAGTTAATAACTCTAATGATCCATTGATAAATTCATCAAGAAACGTGATGTTATTAATGGTAATAATGTAAGATAGAGAAATATTGATTGTTAACTTTTACATATTTTCACAGTAAGGTAGGAGACATTTACCAACTATTAAAGAATTAAGTCTACCTTCACAAAATATAACTTAGCAGTGTGTATTAACATTACAAACAGTCTGTTATCAAACACTTCTGGGTTTTTTTAATTTTTTTTTTTTTTATAAAAGTTTGTCATTCCTCATTAATCTCCTTAGATTCTTTTTGTCTCCACATCAGAATCTGTGATCATATATGACCACTATTATGCCTGCAACATTTCTGATAATAAAATGTCAATATTTCAAAGACATAATGAGGAAATCTAATTAATTCAGCTGAAGGCAAGTATATTATGCTAAAAGGCATAAGCTGCTAAGATCTCTTGAACAATCTGAAATGGTTTTGAAATATATCTCAACAAAGGATTCTGTAAATCAATGAAAATGATTTGTTAAGGAAATATCTTACTGACTGGGGAGTATTTCTAAATATTTAAGTATTTAAATACTTAAGTTGTTTCTTTTATCTCCATTTACTGAGTATAAAGAAAAGACATTTGTTAACTAAAATGGAAGAATATACAAATATCTGTAAATGAAATCACATATGTTGAATAATAAAACTAGAGAGATAACTTCAAAAAGAGTTGTACATCATTTTAAAATGGAAACATTGCCAATGTACAGATAAAGCTAATCAGCAGGGAAGTCCACCACCGAAGAGATATATAAATTAGAGCATATCCAAAAAATTTTATTATGCATAGTATCAGAATATACTGTGTAGATAATATTCTGTTTGAACGTGATGTTCTTCCTATGTATTGTCTAACTATTTTACTGTGTTACACTACATTAACTACAAACTTTCTAATGAATGAAATAAAGCTAACAATGATGGCTTTGTCTCTTAGTATGAAATATCTCAAATATATAAATGTAGAAAAATTAAAAGATAGTTCTTTAGAATTACGTTTATATTATTTATGGTGATAAGGATAATAACAATTATCGATCTCATTGCTATCTTCATAATGTTCATTTTTTGGCCTAAATGGGTTGATCTGAGCAAGACTGTAATATAACTTATTTCCCCCACCACCACCACCACCATCATTATTATTATGATAATGTTCAACTTCAGCAGAATTTGAACTCAGAACATAAAGCTGAATGAAATGTTGCTAAGCATTTTGTCCAGCATGCTAATGATTCTGCCAGCCTGCTGCCTACCCTTTTCGATACCAACCAGCTCTGGCTCTGTAGTATAAATGTCTTGTTTTCATAAGTTTTGAATTAAAATCTTCTACCAAACCTTAGTCACAGTTATCAACAGATACTTATTTCTATTTTTTTCTTGATATTCCTCTCACCAGGAATATTTTCACTATCAGTGCATTTTATGTTTTCAACCAGAAGATACCCATATGCATGACATGGTCATATTAGTTGAGATATTTTTTTGTATCCTGTGCACATTGGTTGTTGCTTTTAATTTCCATTTTGTTCCAGTTTTCTTGCACTTCACTGCTCATGCAACTTTATCTTTAGCATGTCATAATCAAGATAATCAAGCATCATATTCCTCAAATCAATTCCCAATCATCACACATTAACAAATAGTTTTGGGGTGAGGTGGAGAGGAGAGTGACATTTTATTGCAAACAGAATAATTTATTGAACATTAAGTAACTAAAAAACCCTTCAACCCACTAGAAATAGTAATCATATCTTTCTTGAATGGAATATATCAAAAGACATGTTTGTCACGGTGAGAACATCAAAATCTATTCTGTGATGGCTCACTTGGAACTACAGTAGCAGCATCATACTAACCTTTTTCTATCCTTACTTATTCCACTAAAAGTAAAATTGTCTAGCACTAATACCTTTAGTAACCACTAGCTCTAAAATGATTGATAATCTGAGGAATAAAAACTAATAGCTACGCTTAGGGAGTTATCTGAGCAATTTGTAGCATATTCTACTACTGTTATCCTTATATATTTGCTACTGTGGCTCACATTTTCAGATTACAAACAGATATATAATAATGTTTTAAATCATAGTTCATCTACAAATAAAGTAATTCAACTATGTTAGATGTAATTCTATTGGATTAAAACAAAACTGAATGCAATGAAGACTTTTAAATACATTTGTATTGGTTGAAAACTATGCTAGACTTGTTCTTACTGTTACCATGTATTTTATTCTCTAGCATAAAAGAAAGAACTATATAATATATCAAGCAATTGGTTTCTCCCAAAAGAACAAAAGAATTTTGTTATGAAACATAACAATAGAACAAACATATTTTGGTATGGAATTCAAGACTGTTGTAGCCCATTTTCAACAATAAACAGATGGGAAAATCTTTAACCATGTCAGTATTAGTCTACTTAAGAAGAAAATACCACCAGTTTGCATAATGACTTGCGCGCGCATGCACGCACACACACACACACACACACACACACACGCACATGCACACGCACATGCACACACACACATGATTATGATACTGTTTTGTGCTCGTAATCGTATGCAAACATGCCAAACTTTCTGTTTAAGCATTATTCAATCATTTTGGTTTAACAAATTAACTGTAACAATTCTGATGGCAGCTCATCCAAGCATAGCTGAACATCGAACATTATTTTGTTCATCCAAAATATTCTTGTTACTGTACATTACTGCTTTATAATTCTTTTTCAGTTCATGAACACCAATTCACTGTAATGTCTTTAGTTCTGAGACAGATTTTTCATAATGAAAAAGTAGGAAATTGGTTAAAATTTAGTTCTTGTTTAATTCTCATTTACACTTCAAGTAACTTTTTTTTATTCTTCCTCATAAATGCAGAACAATATGAGTACATGCTAAATACCTAAGAATTCATATGCTTAATTATTCTAATATTCTTGGCACCAATTATTTAGTGAGATAATAATAGAACATTTTTTCTTTGTTCAATTTGTATAGATGCAGATAAATTTTTAATTAATGATTATTTAAAAGTTATTATTAATGTTGTTTTCTTGTTTGTCTTTTTCAAACTCCGTGTCAGTTTTCTGTGTAGCATATAATTATGTTAATTTCTTCACACACATTTATCTTATTTTGCAAAAAAAAAACCCAAAAAACCAATAACTGAAATATTCTTATCATCATCAACATCTTTACAATTTATATTAAGAAATTGGTGACCTATCTTGAATTCACAAAATATTTATTGTCTACATTTGTTGTTTCTATAAAGCTCCAGGTCAACTCTGATTATGCCAGCTTATGGATCATCATCTGAATGACTACATAATGGTATGATCTACATAATAACTTGTATTCCTTGATGTAGACAGGCCTTGAACTTCCACCACTTATATAAACCTGACTCACTCATCTTTCCACCTCTTATCAACCTTGTTTGAAAACAAACCTGCAGCACTATGCATTTCATTACACAGTAGATGATCATAAGAAATGTAGTCTTGCTATTTCAAATTGTTGTACTATTTCTCTACAGTTGTATATTCTGTCGGTTGCCACAGCAGAGGAAAACGAAATCAACTCGGCCAGTTGTTCCTTGATATGATTTTTGAAGTGCCTCTGCTACCTAGTATATCCATCACATCTAAATTTCTAGTTCTCTGTGTCAGTCTGCCAGAAATCTTGCACAGCTTCTGTACATTTTGTTTCAACTCAATACACAATAGTGAATTCCTATTAATTTCCTTTCTAAATGTTGAGCAAAAGTTATTCCAAGAAGACAATGAAATTCCACTGTATGCATCTCGTCAGCATATCTCAAAGATTACTCTGAATAAATATAATTAAAGAACACTTGCTTCTAAAGTTAATTCCTGACTATCAGCTACTACTTGTAACTCACATTACTCAGAACAAACTGGATAATAATAGAGTGAACCCTTTACAAATGCAAACTAAACTTGTTAGTTGCTCAATCATTCTTAGCAGCTAACAATATATATATATAACAAGAAATATATATATATATATATATATATATATATATATATAACAAGATATATATATATATATCTGTTGACGGTTATTTTTAATACTTTTCTCATGAGATTGCATGTTCATTTCTCTTTTTGCCATCTGTGATTCATATTGATGGCTTGTTGCCAACTTAATGTGGCAGTCCCAGGAAAGGGAAGAATGCTACTGCTATTTAGCTCCAAGAAACACCGTTTCTAGTTGGCTATGGGACAAGCGTCCTGTGTCCTTAAGTTTTCAAACAGGGGAGATAAGCACCTCCACCCAACAAAGCTAGCATTTGAGAGATTTAGAAATGCAATATTTTTAATTTTGTAGATCAGTGAATTTATTTCACTTGAAATTCTATAAGTTTTCAACAGTGATTTATCACTCACAGCTAGCAAAGCCAAGCTACTCCAGAGTGATGAAGGGCAACTACCCTGAAACTAGTCTCTGAATGCTGGCTTTGTTGGGTGGAGGTGATTATCTCCCCTGTTTGAAAACTTAAGGACTCAGAACGCTTGTGTTGTGTAGCCAGCTAGAAACGGTGTTTCTTGTGGCTAAATAGCAGTAGCATTCTTCCCTTTCCTGGGACTGCCACATTAAGTTGGCAACAAGCCATCACTTTATCATACTGCTACTGCATAACTCTCTTTGAGAGATTTAGAAATGCAATATTCCTAACATTTATATTGTTAGTTTCATATAACTTTAGTATCTCATTTGTCCAGAAAAATCTCTTACTATTTCCAGTAATTGGGTAGAACTTCATGTACAACTTGATAAACCTAAAACAGCTACTACAACACCAATTTTAGCACATCAGCATTGAGTTTAACACTTTTTATAGCTCATCAATTATCTCTGGTCATCTGGAAATTTCTCGGATTTTTATCTTTATTGCCTCATTTACCATACTTGCAATAACACCTAAAACTTGCCCTTCAGTCCTTTCCCTAGATTTTAAGCTTTAACTAACTTATTTATATCCTTTGATTAATAGGAATTAATGCAGAAGCAGCTATATGGTCATTTTCCTTTGTGTGTGTGTGTGTGTGTGTGTGTTTGTGCCTCTGTGAATGTATGTAATGTATGTATGTATGTATGTATGTATTTATGTATGTAAGTATGTGTGTAAATGTATCAGTCAAGTCTCTCTGAAATAACACCCTATCAGCTTTTAAAAAGGAATGCATTGGATGTGAATGTTTTAGAAACATTCAGCACCAAAAAAATAATGAAATAGGAAAAAGAGATGGGATAGTCATAATTGGAATGACACTAAACATAGATGTACTTGATCAGTGTTGACCTGAGGTTAAGCTGCACCAACCACAAATTACATTATGGTAAGTGAGAGAACCAACATAATAAGGCAATTCTCACCAATGATATTTTGATCTGTGCAACCATACAGCCTTGAAATATAGAATATTTTATGATTTTTTATTTTTAGCAAGCATTCAACTTTTTGTACCTTTGGTGGATAAGTAAACTTGACCTTATATCTAGCTTACTGATATCACTCCCTGCAACTCTTTAACCCTTTCATTACTGTATTTATTTTGAGATGCTCTGTATTTCTCTCAATTAATTTTAAATATAACAAAGTATTTAGTAAAATACCTTAGCTTTCATTAAGATAGTGCTAGGAACATAAATTGTGACTAAAGTTTGGTAGAAGATTTTAGTTCAAAAATTATGAAAACAAGACATTCATATTACAGAACCAGAGCTGGTTTCAGCCGGGTTGGTATCAAAAGGGTTAAGAAAGGTGTGGCTGTGTAATATAGGCACAAGTGTGGCAGTGTGGTAAAAAGTTTGCTTCTCAACCACATGGTTCTGGGTTCAGTCATACTATGTGGACATTTGGGCAAGTGTGTTCTTCTATAGCTTCAGGCTAACCAAAACCTTGTGAATGGATTTAGTAGATGGAAACTGAAAAAAGCCCATCATATATATATGATCGAACACCACGCATCCATTTCCAAGTAAGTTTTATCTTAATAATTCCGACGTGCACTCTACAACCTATCTCTATTCTATCTCCTTCTTTTGTTCTTTTTCCTTTCTGTTTTTCTCTCCCACCCTTTCCCTAATTCTTCTCCTCTCCCCTTCACCATAAAAAATAAAGATCCCCTTCGGTCATGAATGACCATGGGATTGCACCTAAAATGTTCCCCTCTGAGGCACAAGTCCAAGCAAGGTTGTTTATGGAAGACTAGCAATCACCCATGCATACAGCTTCCCCTCTCCATGCCACCAATATTATCCAAAGGGAAAGCAAAGGCCAATACAGCTTGGCACTAGTGACGTCACAACTCATTTCTCCAGCTGAGTGAGCTGGAGTAACATGAAATAAAGTGTCTTTCTCAAGAGTACAACACACAGTCTGGTCCAGGAATCGAACTCACTACTTCATGATTGCGAGCCCATTACTCGAACCACTGAGCCATGTGCCTTACCCTAGATAGATGCGAAATAGGGATATGATGTGATTGATATGTGTTGAGTAAAGAGATGCAGAGTGACAGAGATGGAGACTGCAAGCAGCTAAATGCAGATAGCGTGAGTGACAAGAACGATGGGTGTGTATATGATAGATATGAGGGGACGTTCAGGAGAATAGAGTGTTTCATGGAAAATAAAGTAGTAAAGAATTATGTTCTGAGTGCAGTAAGGGTGGCAAGAGAATTGGCTCCAAAGAAAGGAATAACTAGTAACACCAAAAATGGAAGGGATGTAGTTGATTACTTCTGGTAATATGGTCATCTATTTAGCAGGAAGTAGCAAAATTACTGGGGTTGGAAATTATCTGATATCCATATATTTTTAAAGAACATTAGTGATATAAGTGGTGCAAAATGGCCACAGCTTTAACTGGATATTAAATCTCAGTCACTGATTCAGCTCACCAAAAGCTTACCTTTTATCCAATGTACTCAGTTCATAGTTATTAACCTTTTAGCCTTCAGATTATTCGGTCAAATGAATTGCTTATTTATTCACATGGTTTTGAAATAATCATGCATTATTTTGTAGCTTCAAGATTTCAATGGTGTATTTTTATATTTTTAGAATACCACTGTAGGGTAGGTATGAGAGACTGGATCTGGTCAGTTTTAACATAAAACAGATGGAATGTTTGGGCCAGATATAACCGTATTAAATGCTAGATGGATAATATTTCAAAACCTTAAGGACAGTAGCAATTACACAAAGTCACTAACAATTAGATAACTGACTATAACCAATTTCATATTCATTCTGAGTTCCAGCTGATTCAACATTGTCTTTTTCCCTTCAAGGGTTGATAAAACAAGTGCCAGTAATATAGTGACATCTGTTTTATTCTTTATATCTTTCCTCTTCAAAATATTGATCGCATAAGAAAAATAAAGGAGAAAAAATAATAATATTTGTGTTAGTAAGACGAAGTAATGAAAGGAAACAGAAAATTAAGAACAAAAGTTGAAAATAAAATGGAAATAATCTTTTACTTTCTCATTTCTCTGTCCCTTATGCCCCATACACACACATACACACACATATATCTCCATGGTTTTTCCATTATGAAACATCATCTTGATTAGATGTAGTGAACCAGAAATATTCTGACATAGAACTGACCACCAGCTTAGTTATAATGAGAAAGATATTTTTTCCCCTTTAGACATTGAAGATAAAGAAAATCTCCACTCCACTTCACCTCCATTTCTTAGATATTTCACCCTCCTTAAATATTTCCCCATCTTCCAACAGACCATGTGACAATACTGTGAAACATTGAGTATCTCTAATTTCTGTTTACTTTATCTCAATTTTGTTCTTTAACTCTTTTTCCTTATTGTAACAATAGAAAGGGAAACTTTTATTGTGTTATTTTAACATCTTTGGAGAATTTCATTCAAATACTATTTTGAATAAATTTTGTGGAATTAGACAGCTTCACAGTATGATACAAATGTATTAGTCTCACAGTTACCTGTTTATATCCTTTTACCAGCACTTCCTAGCACTTATATTCAAAATATCTAATTCTGTATGTCCCAGTTCATTAGATATTTGCATAGCATCAAATACTTTTTTTTTTATTATTATTTAGTTAACTGCAGGCTGTTTCTTCTACTGCTAATAGTTCAGTAACAGCATACAGAGAGCTAAATACATTTAGTGAGCAATCAGCGTTTTGTTTTTCATGCATACATAACACTATGTCAGGAACTGTCAATAGACAGAAGTACATAGTAAAAGGTGAATGTGGAGAGAAAATCAGAGCAAAATGCTGATAAAATTTGTGACATTATGCCGGAGGAGGAGGGGGAGGGGAGAGGAGGGGAGGAGGAGGGGAGGAGGAGGGGAGGAGGAGGAGGGGAGGAGGAGGAGGGGAGGAGGAGGAGGGGAGGAGGAGGAGGGGAGGAGGAGGAGGGGAGGAGGAGGAGGGGAGGAGGAGGGGGAATGGGAGGAGGAGGACAATGTATCTCTCCTTCACCCTCCCTCTCACAAACATACAATTTCTCTCTCCTTCAGGCACAAACTTCGAAATTGGTAAAAGTTATGGTTGAAAATCGATTTTTACAGGTATACACGGGTACCTCTGAGAGAGAAAGTTGACGAAAATGCACATAGGATCATTCTGAATCTCCTCCTAAAATTGGAGCGACATGCATGCTAATTTGTGGACATGCATAAACTACATTCACGTACACACACACACACACACATCCTGCCTTATATATATTCTGATGATAACACCCACTTATTTAAGCTTTAGTCAGATCTCACATATCAATATGAACTGTATATTCTTTAAATATTTTTACATTGAAGTAGCAGTAAAGAAATCCCTTTAAATCAGGCTCCCATCTTAAAACAGGGAACACTCAAGGAACAATGTCATTCTAGATGTACAAAAAGACAGATTAATCAAAGCTGGAATGCTTTTTATCATAGATCTATTTGTTCAGGGTGGAGGTGCAATGGCCGAGTGGTTAGGGCAGCGGACTCGCAGTCATAGGATCGCGGTTTCGATTCCCAGACAGGGCATTGTCAGTGTTTATTGAGCAAAAACACCTAAAGCTCCACGAGGCTCCGGCAGGGGATGGTGGCAAACCCTGCTGTACTCTTTCACCACAACTTTCTCTCACTCTTTCTTCCTGTTTCTGTTTTACCTGTATTTCAAAGGGCCAGCCTTGTCACACTTTGTGTCACGCTGAATCTCCCTGAGAACTACGTTAAGGGAACACGTGTCTGTGGAGTGCTCAGCCACTTGCACATTAATTTCACGGGCAGGCTATTCCGTTTATCGGATCAACTGGAAACCTCGACGTCGTAAGCGACGGAGTGCCAACAACAACAACAATTTGTTCACGGCTGATGTAGATTAAACAATGATGACATCAACTAAAACAAAAACAACTACACTGTTTCTATATTGATCAGTTAATGAAGATTGTCTACAAGGTAGTGGAAACAGGTTGTTAAAATTTATGTGCAATAAATTGGTTTTGCTTCTACAATAGATGGAATATTTTGACAAATTTTTTTTATATAATTCTTTATAATATTTAAGTATAAAAATATATTAGGAATTTTTAAACATCAAATGGCTATGAGGGTCCTAAAGGAAGTCCATAGGCGAAATATGGTTGAGAACTACTGGTCTACAAGATTACTCAATTTACTAGACATAGCAGCCAAATTCCCTTAAGTCACACCCTAAATCTTAATGGATAATGTAACTTGGTGTACATTATGCTCATACAAGAAAAATAGAAAATAAATGTGATAGCCATAGCCAGAATATGCTCAATTATAGGTTTTCTGACTCAGAGCTGATTTGGTATCAAACAAAAATAACAGTATCTCTATATAATATTTTCTATCACAGACTTGTGTGGTAAACTGGGCCAGAAACAGATGAGCTGACAGATTTCCCTGTGGTTGAGATGCTAGTTTGTATCATGTGATATTTACGTCAGGCAGTTTACATCAGTAGACATTCTCTCTGAAAGAAACTGTTGCTTACTCATCAATTTAAAGAATTAATCATTATTGAAATCTAAATTCACATCAGGCAAGATTTTGTATCAAACAATTTGTTATCAGGCAATTTGCATCAGGCACTTTGTATCAAGCAATTTGTATCTGGTAATTTGCATCAAGCTATTTATTTGTAACTGGCAGATTTCACCTGCTAGGAAACTCAAGTCAATAAGATTTAAGGATTCATCAATTTTACAATGTTGTCACATCTTACAGAAGCAACAGTTAACACTTATGAAACCTATCTCAGTTAACTTGACTATTGAGAACAAAATGTCAAAGCCATACACATCACTATACTAAAAGAGTACAAATCCCAAATTTTTAAGCAGATGTGTTCTGATCTATTCTGACCCAATCATCTACATCTTCCATTGCTGTCTTCCAATCTGTATATATCCTGGTTTTACAATAGGCACTCCCTGACCTTGCTTGTCCTATGAGGTCACTAAAAGGTTTAATGACAGGATGAGGGGCATCTGATCATGGAAATATGGATGTAAAATGGTGATCAACATATCTATATCATTCTAATAGAAAGCAAACCAAAATTAGCAGCCAAGTTTCCCTCAGACCACAATTTACCATTTTAAAAAGGTAGATATCATGATTTTAGATACATTATCCATAAAAAAGCATGGTCACAGATGGAATGTCTTTTGATCATAGATTGGCTGAGCAGATCTAGGGTTAAATATCAGTAACTTAATTGCATAAAATATATATTACAAAAATACAATCCTAAACGCTGCAATTCTGTAATCCTTACGATTTTCTGTAATAATATACTCTTTACTCACTACTCTTTTACTTGTTTCAGTCATTTGACTGTGGCCATGCTGGAGCACCGCCTTTTAGTCGAGCTAATCTACCCCAGGACTTATTCTTTGTAAGCCTAGTACTTATTCTATCGGTCTCTTTTGCCGAACGGCTAAGTTACGGGGACGTAAACACACCACCATCGGTTGTCAAGCGATGTTGGGGGGACAAACACAGACACACATACATATACATATATACGACAGGCTTCTTTCAGTTTCCGTCTACCATATCCACTCAGAAGGCTTTGGTCGGCCCGAGGCTATAGTAGAAGGCACTTGCCCAAGATGCCACGCAGTGGGAATGAACCCGGAACCATGCGGTTGGTAAGCAAGCTACTTACCACACAGCCACTCCTGCGCCTAGCCACAGACAATCTATATGCAGAAGAATATATTAATACATTTCAAAAGCTTTATGGCCTTAGATTATGGCTTAATGCATGTTTCCACAGTATTAAACAGATGAAAGAGAAATGTTTCTCTACAGAAGGTATTCTTTTATTTGCAAGTAACTACAAATATCAGAACTGCTAGTTACTTGTTCTCGATGGCAAAATATTATTCTAAGTAGCATTTAGAATCTTAACCCCCCCAAAAAACAAAAACAAAGATACATAGGCACAGGAATGGCTATGCTTCCCAACCACATGGTTCTGGGTTCAGTCCCACTGTGTGGCACGTTGGGCAAGTGTCTTCTACTATAGCCTTGGGCTGAACAAAGCCTTGTGAGTGGATTTGGTAGACGGAAACTGAAAGAAACCCATCGTATATATGTATATATATATATATATATATATGTATGTATGTATGTGTGTGTATATGTTTGTGTGTCTGTGTTTGTCCTCCAAGATCGCTCGACAACAGATGCTGGTGTGTTTAAGTCTCCATAACTTAGCAGTTCGGCAAAAGAAACTGATAAAATAAGTATTAAGCTTACAAACAATAAGTCTGGGGTCAATTTCTTCGACTAAAGGCAGTGCTCCAGCATGGCTGCAGTCAAATGACTGAAACAAGTAAAAAAGTAAAAGAGTTACCATTTCAAATGAGAAGGGCACATAATTCAGTCCTAGAAACATTGAAAACAGAAGCTAAAGGGGGAAAATAAATAGCAATTGTAAGAATTTTTGCCCAACAGCATAGATTGTCCACTAAATCTGACATGTCTTATTGAATTGTTATTTCAAAAATCTATTTCACAACAGCTTGCACTGACATAGAGTCATAATACTACTAGCTATTATTCTTCTATATTCTACATGATATTTATATGAAGAAGAATAATAAAAAAAAAAATGCTTTTGTTATAAAGAGAATTAAGGAATTCATTTTAAAGTAGCAAACTTTATTCCTACAGATCAACATCAGACTATTTCTCATCAAATTCGGAGCAGAAACCCCACCAGAGACTTTAGCTTTTAAATTCAGAGCTCTTCTTCTCCCAAGCTAAGGAGTTAGCATTCCTTCTAATCACACCAAACAGAATCGAATTGCTTTAGTATTTTTAATGGAAATACATAATATCACATATATTGAAAATCAATGTTATATATCAGAAAATTCAGCTGATATTAAAGAAATGTATATAAAATTTCTATATTTGGGTCTAAGCAATATCTATTGATGTATGTTGGTAAGCATAACAATCAATTTACTTATAAACCATTCATTTTGTTTATATTTTTCAGTTTTTTTTCTTTAACTTTCTCAGTAATCAATAACGTTTCTTCACGATATCTGACCACTCTTCAAAAAACTTTATATATATATATATATATATATATATATATATATATATTCTATCTTCACTCTTTCTCTCTCCGCACATATGTATATATATATATATATATAAAATGTATGTAAATACACATAGACACAAATAAATGCATATGCATCAATATATGCAAGTATGAAAGGGAAAGGATGTGTATGTATGTGTATATGTATAAGTGAAATATAGATACACACACATACACACGTGCACATGTGTGTGTGCGTGTGTATGATAGATCTTTTATGAAATATTCTTTTGTAATTTTTTTGCTTCTCAAATTTGTCAAGATAAACTATATTTAAGTTGTAATTTTCAGGAAAGAAAATAGCGAAACAGCTTAAAAAGATATTAAAACTTAATGGTAGGTGTATGTGCCTGAGTTTGTGAATATAATAGTAGGAAGAGAGATGGAGAGAGAGAGAGAGAGAGAGAGAGAGAGAGAGAGAGAGAGAGAGAGAGAGAGAGAGGAAGAGAGAGAGAATGGGAGAAAGAGTGAGTGTGAGAGAGAAGGAAGCAAATATGTGAGAGACTGAGACCAAGTGCGATAAAAATATAGAAAATATAAATATAAGAATTTAAATGCACAGAGAATGAGCACCAGTTGACAATGTAAAGAAATATGTATACAAAATAAATAAATAAATAAATAAATAGAATTGAAACAAATAGTTGTATATCAAATAAAGTAAAATCTGTAAGTGTGTGTAATATATAGAACATTATTATGTGTGAATACAGTTTGTGTTTGTGTATAGTTTTATCATTACTGAGAAGCTCTTGAGCTGATAAGTTCTTTTAGAGGTACTCAAGTAGAAGTATACTTTTTTTCCATGTGGTGGTCATCGATTTCTTCAATTTGCATCTTGGTGTGTGCTTCTATTGTTTCATTATATTCTTCATTAAGTGTGATCATAATTGAAATGATGTTTCTTTCAGTATTCATAGTGAACAAGGATTAATGTTCCTGCACTGATTGTGTTAGATAGTTCCAGAGAGAAAATGTTCAACATCTACTTTTGCGAGTTCTTTGCAAGGGCTTCAGTAGGAGAGTAAAAAAGTTGCTAGGTTTTCCATCAAGGTAACACTCAATGATATGCTCAGTATTTTTCGCTAAGCTGATTCAGATATTAAGGGCCTTTGGAGAAAGTGGCAGTATTTGTTTCATTTTTCCTTGTTGATGATGTTATAAGAATACATCTCTCAAATGTTTCCTGCATAAGCAGCTCATCATGTATGGTTCTATAAGCAAATTATGACAATGCTATACATGTATACATTGTATGAAAGCTCTTCTTTCTTGCCTGTAGTGATCTATTGTTGAATGTGTAGATAATAAAGGGGAATTTATGTGATAGGAAAATGTAACTCCATATTTTTTATCTAGGAATTTAGGAACATCTTATCTTTCTTAAAGGGAACACCTTGTCATTCTTAAAGGAGTCATTGTTTATTCAGAAGCTGAAGAAGACCAATCAAGCACTCTATCCTTGGTGTTAATTCATTTATCAGTTTGCTGATAGTATATCAAGGACACATTCCTAAAGCAACCCATTACTGCTAGGGTTCATCCTTTAGCCTTTGATGTATACAATCCAATCCAATAGAGAAGCTTCTTGCTTAGTATTCTTATATAGCCTTTGAAGTT
This sequence comes from Octopus bimaculoides, assembly GCF_046866305.1. Lineage (NCBI taxonomy): Eukaryota > Metazoa > Mollusca > Cephalopoda > Octopoda > Octopodidae > Octopus > Octopus bimaculoides. The sequence continues at coordinate 56,224,192 of NC_142930.1, read as the reverse complement.
ACTGATTTCTTCTGTAATTTGGAAGTAGCCAAACCTAATATGCAGAAAAAGAGTCAAGAGGAATTCCAAGCAGTATCTCCAATGTAAAATCTGGATGCACAAAAGTAAGTTGACAGAGAAGGTTTTCTGAGAAGGAAGACTTTATATGTAGTAGATGCATCAGAGAAGCTAGTAGTAGAAGCACCCACAAAATAAAATTCATTCATACAGATTTCTTCTGTATATTAACCATCTGTTTTTGTCTTGGGAATGACTCTCCAAAGTCAAATAGGCAGTAATTTCCAAGAAGAAAACCTGAGAAATGATGCAGTGAGATATATATCTTGTCATATTCATACCTGATCTAGTTATTTTCCACTCTATGATTAAACAATCATTGTATTTCATATCTTACAGGAATGATGAAATAAGTAACAGACAATATAATTGGGGCAATATAATTAAATAAAATCTCTTCAGACGGTGCCATAGGTAAAAGAAGAATAAGAATACATATAAAAAGTATGAATAAATAAGAAATTTGCAACACAAAGAATTGTAATAGCAGGTACTAAAAAGCAATTATCTTTCAGAACTATATAAAAGATTATTTTTGTAAGAAATATATATATAGTGGAATGGAATATCAGTAACCAAATAAAAAAATAAGAGTACAATAAAAGACATTGATACCAACAAAATGATTCTTTTTGTTCTCATATGTATACTATTTTGTGTGGAGTTCACTTGCTTTTATCGAGCAATATTGCTCCATTCATAGATCCTCTTGTCTGATATTGGAAGCCAATTACCAATAACTCAAAAGATCTGTCTCTCACTTCAAAGACACTGATGATAATAGGTGGAGTTTGAACTCAGTTTGCAAAGAGCCACAACACATACCACAGAGTACTTCATCTGATACTTTAACAACTTCACCTTGGAGCAATATTTTATAAATTCTAAAAGGATGTAAAACAAAGCTGACGATGGCCAGATGTGAACTCAGCATCCAGACAAGTGGAACAGATGCCACAATGCATTTTATCCAACTTTTTAATAACTTAATCAATTCATCACTTATACTTATAATCGTTTCTAATATAAATGCAAGGACAGCAACCACGAGGAGAAAGGGTTAGTCAATACAGAATGATAAAACACAGTGGGTATAGAAATTGGAATATAAAGAACTAGAGCGAGGCATTTTTCCAATGATATGAAGATTTTATTCATCTACCATCCTCACCTTTTCTTAAAATACACATTATCATTATTACAAAATAATTAAAATCATACAGTAGTACATGGCTGTTTAATAGTTTCAATGACTATCACCAATGGCAACACATAATCTCAAATCAAATCACAAGCCAAATGAGTGCAAGACATGAAAATAAATTTTATTCATCTTGTAAAAAAATTGAACTATAAATTAGTTAATATCTTTAAGATATGTAATTTTAATTATATTTCGATAAACAAGAGTTACCTTTGATATTTTACCAACATGTTAATTAGTCTTGCAGAAAGCAAGTTTCTGCTAAAATTCACATTCTTAAATACATTTTCGAGATAAGAGTAATCTGTATTTCTAGATTTGTATAAATAAAACTGCTTTTGACCAGACTGAAAGACTGAAATTTATTTCTGTTCTTTACTTGAGAAATTGAAGAACATTCGTTCATACATACATACATACATACATACATACATACATACATACATACATACATACATACATTGATATTTTAAGATTTTGGTTTCACATACATAGGATACTAATAACCTGGTGGCATAATTCAGTATGCATATGCTTCAGCCCAAAGCATTAGTTGAGTACAGAGTTTACTCGTAATATGAAATTAAATAAATGACAAAACAATGGGAATTATGTAATCAACTTTATTAACTTACTGCAGTTCCTGCTATATGTATATATATATATATATATATATATATATATATATATATATATATGCATTATATATGTGCTTGTGGGTATATGTGCAGGTGTGCATATGTGTGTGCATGTACCCTTGTCTTGATATTATGTGAAATTTATAAACAAGCTTGTCATATAATTGATGTTGTCCATTTCTGGTCTTCCTGTAAAACATATCTCACTATGAGGAAATGTTACTTTGCATGAAGACAGGTGAGGGTTAGTGATAGTAAAGGCAACTGGCTGTAGAAAATCTACCTCAACAAATTCCGTCTGATTCATGCAAGTTTGGAAAAGTGGATGTTAAAAATCAATGATGATGATGATGATGAATTCACTACTAAAAGAACATTCTTTACTCCTTAACATTAGACACAGATACTTCCACATTGACTTAAACGTGTTATCTGAGTTGTAACCCTATTAAAGCCCTTAAGACCAATCTCCTTATAGAAAGAAGCAGATGAATGAATGAATGAATGAATGAATGAAAAAGAGATTGCAAATAAAGTGAGATGAGAGAATTAATAATGATATAGAATAAGTAGAAATCTCCACAGCTGTCACTGACCAAACTGATTTCTCTTCAGAGAACTAAAAGCGGAAAACTAACAATAAAGTAATATTGCTTTAAACTCATTGAACACAAAATTAATAGTCCTTTAGTATGGTTTTATTGCTGGAGTAATTTCTATGAGGCTATCTCAAAGTATACCAAAATGTAATTCCAAAGATTTGATGTCATGTCATTTTAAGATTATTTAAAAAATATTCTTATTAGAAATTTTAAACTGATTTCATTTATGAAAGAGTGTCACATGTGGCTTTAAGAATTTACTGAGCCCAAGCTCAAGAATTTAAAACCCTGCTTTGGCCATTTTGCTGTGTTTGCCTTTCTAGCAAGAAGCATTAATTTACTTCATTTAATACCTTGAGATAAATGATACTGTATCAATTAGTTCAAGATTGGTTTCATTGATAATTAAAACAACAGTAGCAAGAGTCATGGGGTAATATGTTAGTCTCCAGGAAACCAACACAGCAAGACAGGTTCATTTTCTGATGAAAGCCAATTCCTTTCACTTACGTTGCTAATTATATCTTAGAGAAAGGTATGAATATAAGAATATCACAGAAACTATTTCTATTCATTCCTGTTTTTGTGATATTCAGGCCTGTTCTATTGTATTGCTTCAAGAGTAAGTAGGATTTGTCACCTTTATTCAGTATCTACTATAGAGCATAATCTTGATAATCAATATCTTCTATAATATGAATGTTGGTATCTAAAGGATTCCATACTACAGGCATTTAAATCTGCTCTGAAAATAAGGAATATATCTCAGATGTAGATATATCATTTTGATAAAATGATTTATCTCTGTTGCCATAGCTTTAACAAATTTTTGCTATCCATGAATCATTTTAATAAAAAAAAAACTTTCATTATTTACTCAGATGTCATATCATCGAGCTCTCCACAGTATATAATAAAATGAGTTTTCTTTAGCCAATGCTTTTCGTTTTTTGATCTGTTCAAGAGTTACGTCTCTTTTTTAACAAGTACTTATGATCTCAGAGATACTTTTTCATCCATTCTCATGGGTTATAATGCCACATTAGCTACAACTTAAAATTAATATTGATGAACAAGTAAATTCATTTACGTTAAGTATATAATATCTTTGCACACTTTTGTTACAAAATATTTAGCAAAATTGATAGGCATGACTCTCTTGATGGTTTTAATGTCAAACTTTGTTGCTGATACATTGGTTTTTAGAGAAAAATTTAATTTGTGTACAAAGCTATAAACTACATTGGAAAATATAAACTAACAAAGAAATATATGAAAACTCATTATGTGTTCTTTATAAACGCCAAGGAAAAATGAAGTTAGCAATATTGTTTTGATGAATGCCTGTGGGAAATAAATGTAGCATAAGTATAAAATATACAAGTCTCAACTTTCTTTAATTCTGGTGTCTGAGAATTTTTTTATAAGAATGTAAACATAATACAGTATTTTAAATTACCATGTGAACTACATTCTTTATTGGTGATTATTAAAATGATCAAACAAATTGTCAGGTCAGTGAATATTTGGTCTGAAGCAGCAAAAGCTAAATTTCAAGACAGTTTCCAAGGAACCAATCATGGTTTGTTTAATTAGTGGTTGTACACTGGCTTCAAAGAATATAAATTTGCAATCCTCTATATTAAGAAATGTTTAGATATGGTAAGTATTAACAAGGGTGCTTATATTCCTCAAAACAAAATTGTAGATATACAGAGAAATACTAGTTTCTTCTAAAAATGATTGATATGTTTTTCAGACAAGCTAGCTTCAAAGTATAAAGTGGCCAAATCAAATTAAAGACATCTAGAATGCTAAATTATTTTACTAGAAGATTAATGGCCTCTTTTCCAAGGTAAAACTGACTTTCAGTGCATGTGGTAGAGATTACAGACTATAATTGGTGAAAAGATTGAAATCACTTCACCAAGTAGAGATTCCTCTCTAGTAAATAAACTACCATAAAAACCCATGTAATTTGTGCACATGTGTAATTTACACAGGTGATTTTCAGAATAAAAATTGTTAAAAAATGCTTCTACTCGTTTAAAATTCGCACCCAAAAGTTTTTAGAATTGCTTATATGGCCAGGGAGAAAATGTTTTCAATTTAGTTGTATTTAGCATAATTTCACTTATGATTAGATTTTATTAAATTTTCACTAAATAAAAATAATTTCTGTTTAACAGAAAGCTGTTAAATTACAAAGTGTTTGTGTTGTTTCTAATAAAATTTATATTACATTTCTTGCCTACAAGAGATTATGTTTGATCTTTAGCATACTTCTGTATGTCTTCTCAAATCACAGTCACAGTAAAAGTTGTTGATAATTATTATCAACAAAAACAAAGCTGATAAATATGTACAAGTGTTGCAAAATAAGTTTAATTACCAATAAACATCAGTTTGGATGACACTACTCAACCAACAGAGGAAGATGACTGATCAAACTGATTATGTAAACAGAATTCTGATTGCTTTAATGTGTCCTCTTGTCTCAAGCTCTGATTTTCTACCTTTTCTTGTCAGAACCTTTGATAGAGAGTATTGAAATTTTAATCCCTTTCAAATTTATAAAATGTCAAGCAAGCTTTAAAATTTGTTATTATTGTTTTAGCCAGGAGACCAAACTGATAGTTTGGTAACCCGCTAAAATAAATATTAAAACTCGAAAGGAGAAAATAAAAAGTTTTGCAAGTTTAACTCAGTGTTTATTGGACAAGAGAGGTGTGGAATTTTAGAAGCGACTTGTTAGAATATACATGTCTGTGAGGAGACATAAACAAGAATAGCAAAAATCTACTATACCAAAAGAACTGGTAATACATACATTACAAGTATTCTATGAAGAGAATATAAGATTGCTGCATAATTCAACATGAATGTAAAACATTAAATATCATATAAGGTAAATGAAGATTTCTATAGGAATGCTAAGTAATATTCATATAGTGAGTTTACATGTGCAAGGATAAATTATGATGTCATTGTTGAAATTAGATGCAGTAAGATCTGAGAGTGGCAGTGAGGAATTTCATTGTGTTGTAACGTGGAGAAAGTCAGCAAATAGCTTCCTGGTGCAAATGCAAGTTAAACTCCCTAAGAGGAGAAAAACTGATCTATTTAACGAAATTGCTGGGTTCAGTTGTGATAGGCAGAAACTCCAAGCAATGTAAAATATGACCCAGACCATGATTACCATAAAAAAAATTCAACTAATTGAGAATATTTTTGCATACATCATATTGCATGTTACCCCTTAACTCATTAAATGTCTTATTTTTTATTATATATATGCAGAAAGAAATTTTTTTCATTTTGTTACCACCAGACTGACAAGGACTATATATTTGCCACCATTAGTAAAAAGGCTATGTGTTTCCAGCCAACAGGTGTGATGTATTATCAAGTGGAATAGTAGGGATAAAACCAATAGTAACTTTATGCATTAACCAAGGATATACTACTCAATTACATAGAATATACATATGCAGGAGTGGCTGTGTGGTAAGTAGCTTGCTTACCAACCACATGGTTCCAGGTTCATTCCCACTGCGTGGCACCTTGGGCAAGTGTCTTCTACTATAGCCTCGGGCCTACCAAAGCCTTGTGAGTGGATTTGGTAGATGGAAACTGAAAGAAGCCCGTCGTATATATGTAGATATATATGAATATGTATGTGTGTGTATATGTTTCTGTGTCTGTGTTTGTCCCCCCCCCCCAACATCGCTTGACAACCGATGCTGGTGTGTTTACGTCCCCGTAACTTAGCGGTTCGGCAAAAGAGACCAATAGAATAAGTATTAGGCTTCCAAAGACTAAGTCCTGGGGTCGATTTGCTCGACTAAAGGTGGTGCTCCAGCATGGCCGCAGTCAAATGACTGAAACAAGTAAAAGAGTAAAAAGGGTATACATGTGTCATTTATTTTCTTTTACTTGTCTCAGTAATTTGACTGTAGCAACGCTGGAGCACTGCCTTTAGTCAGGCAAATCGACCCCAGGACTTATTCTTTGTAAGCCTGGTATTTATTCTATCAGTCTCTTTTGTCAAACCACTATATTACAGGGATGTAAACACACCAGTATCAGTTATCAAGTGATGTTTGGGAGGGGGGGGGACAAACACTAAACACAAACATTGACACACACGCACACACATACATACATATATATATATATAGAGAGAGAGAGAGAGAGAGAGCAAAGATTGGGAGAAAGAAATAGAGAGAGAGTTCCCTTTGAGTATTGGGCCTCACAGAGGCAATGGCCAAGACCTTTAGCATTATGTTGTGTATGAGAAGACCCATCGAGCTGAGCAAAATCGCAGTCATGGCAGATACCGTTGTCATGCAAATGGCACCCATGCTGGTGGCATGTAAAAGCACCCAATACACTCTTGGAGTGGTTGGCATTGGGATGAGCATCCAGCCATAGAGAACCATGCCAAATTCTACTGGATCCTGGTGCAGCCTTCTGGCATGTAAGCCCAGTCAAACCATCCAACCCATGCCAGCATGGACAATGGGCATTGACTGATGATGATGACGATGATGCGTCAAAGTAAGTTACTCTGTGTCTCAGATAATTTAAGTCTTTGTCATGCGTACATGTGTGTGTGTAACCTATGCATTCGTCTTTCACACATTCATATAACTGGAATGTTTAAACATTGTTGAAACATATGATGTGCCTCGATTGCCAAGTGTTATAAGGAACATATTCATGCCTAGATAAATCTTGCCAGGATTAATAGTTTGAATTTTAAATCAAAGATCAAGAAAGAAGATGCATAAAACATATGTTAAATATGTTTTCTTACATGTAACAAAGATCCTAAAATTTCTAGTCACTAGGTAATCATGCATTGCATCATATCTTTCTTATTAGACACTGTTAGTATGACATAACCTGAAGCAAATTAAACTAAATTATATATTTTATGAAGCAAAATATTTTTTATAGATGAAAAAATAATTACAATTTACAAGACATACATGGAATATATGTTTTTCTTTCCTCTTTTCTCTTTCCTTTTTTTCTTCATAGATTTTTTTTTCTAACCATACAGCCATGAGTTCATAACAGAGTTGTTTTTGTCCTAAGTTATAGTGTTGAATATTTGTTTGATCGATTGTTACTGTTCAAATTGAAGCTTTTTTCCCCCATTGCAGGAAAAATGGAGAAAGCACCAGCAGGTGGCCACAGTTATGTGGCTGAAGCTGGAAAAGGGATAGACGTGGAAATGCAGGAAGTACATGAAATAAAGGTTGAACCATGAAAAATGAAGGAATATGAGAAGTTGCTGGAAAGAGATGGAAATACACTGAAATTAACACTGCCTGTGGAACTAACAACCAATGTAATGAAAAGGACGGTTATACATAAGACAATGAAGATAGCAACAAAGAAAATATAAATAGTGACAATTGAGTCTATCAAAGAATGTTTGAAGAATATAAAAAGACTAACCACATTTATAGCAAGAGGGAGAAAGTACGCTACTGTGGAGGTGTGCTTTGCATCAGAAGTGGAAGCAATTAAGCACTCCATGGAAGCAATAAGATTGGAAGAATGGGTGCTTTTGCTATCGTACTGTGGCAAACGTGTGACCAGTGGGCAAGTTGGTAAAGTGCCCCCAGAGCTGAAAGAAACATGGCTGATGACAGCCATAATTTATAACATGAATGAAGAGGAATTTAGCAAAGTACGTGGAATGCAAAGAAACTGAAAAGAAAGTATTAAAGTTTAAACATATTATAAGAGTGAAATTGCCCATGGATGTGTATTCTGAGAATGGGAAGGCCATCGTGGTTGACAAGGACACCTACAACAGGAGTGATGGTGGAGTTCGATGAATTGTCACCAGTAGTGGAGCTAAAAGATCTAGAACCTTTCATGAGATATTAAAAAGGAAATAAAAAGTAAGTAAAATTGTTTCATTTAAAAAAAGAAGAAAAAACGATGATTAAGAAAAGGACAATGATAAAATAGAACGATTGTAAATAGTTTATATAAACGTTCAAATGGTACTGCATGGGAGTGAGCCCATGCAGCCGTTTCACATTTTATTTTTGTATAACGTCTCATTTTCATTTGCTTTATGTTTTTTGTCCCCACTGTGGTGTTGTGTCTGTCTTTGTAGTGTACCCTCTGTGTTGCAGCCATAGTGCCAAAATAAAGAAACAATGAGTTCACCTATACATGTAAAATTATAAGTGTTAATGATAAAGTAGTGCTGTCCAGCTAAATAATGGTTTAAATTTTTGGCTCAAGGCCAGAAATTTCAAAGGAATTTCATCAACCCTGAAATGATGAAAGGCAAAGTCAACCTTAGCAGAATTTGAACTCAGAACAGAAAGAGCTAGAAGAAATACCACTAAACCTTTTACAAGATTTGCAGACGGTTTTATCAGATAGTCATCCACTCCCACTACATAATAAAACTAGCACTCATTAATACAGTAAGATTTAGTATATTTTAACATATTTATCCTGAAGATGGCGATGTGCATGGCTAACACAAATCAATTGTTCTTGCTTGTGTTCTTCCCTTTTTTTATTTACTATATGAAGTGTATTACATCAACTCCTAATATTAACCATACATATGATTATAGAATATGGCTCACCACCAAAATGGTTAATAGCCACTTAGTTATTTACTCAACCAAACGTATAAATCAATAATTGTATCCTAATTACACATTTGCGTCTATATAAATATGCACAGAAATGCTAACTGAACATGCTTATATACTTATATATATATATATATATATATATATATATATATATATATTATATTATATTATATTATATTATATTATATTATATTATATTATATATTATTTTATATTATATTACACTATATCATACTATATTATATATATCATATTATATTAATTATACTGTGCTGGTGTGTGCATATGTATATATATACACAAACACACACATACAGTATAATTAGGGAGAGAGAAACGGAGTGAGACATATACACGTGTATGTATGTAAAGGCAATTACAAAAGAAACAAATACAAATTATGTACATAGAAATATGTATAATTACAAACGTATTTATATATTTTCTGTTTGTGTGTGTGTGTGTGTGTGTGTGTGTGTGTGTGCATGTGTATGTGTGTGTAAATGTGTGTTTCTTGCAAACAGTAACTGTGTTATTTGCAGTAGAAAGAAAGAAGTAGAAATAGCAATATTTTTCTTTTTTTTTTTCTTATTAAAAAGAGAAATGTAAAATAAAAAAAATACAAATTAATTAACTAAAAGAACAAATATCAGTCGACACCTTTGCTGCTGCTGCTGCTACAAAAATGGCTACAAACATGACAAGAAAGTAGATTAGACAGATGCAGAAGAATACTAATATTTTCACTTAGTTGTACAAAAATTATTGTACTCTTGTGCTGGTCTCAGTATTTACTGAGAAAAAGACATGTAAAGAAAGAAAAATCTGTTGGAACCATATTTTTTATATTCCGTAATTTTTTGTCTAGACTACTTTATATAAATTTGTTGTTATTTCTCACAGATAAATATAAGAAATTTATTTAATTATTCTGCAGCATTACTTAAAATACTTCTTTATATATCATGAACATATGTGCAGGCATGGGTGTTTTACTGCCACGTAGCATGGCTGTTCACACACAGGCATCATACAATCTTTCACCTTGTGCGAGAGACCCTTTGTTACCAACAAAGGTAGTAACTCTCTTAACTTTGCCCAGCCTATTCTTATTCTGGCAGCGACACACTCAGAGCAACTCCTTCCACTGCTGACTTGGTCTTGTAGATAACAGAAGCTATCTACAACTTCTAAGTATCCTCCAGGGCATTTGACAGAGTCTATTTATATATTCTTTTATATGTTTCAGTCCTTAGGCTGCAACCATGCACCACCAGAATGTATATATTATCCTCCATTTTCTAATTGTTATATATATATATATATATTTGATTAATGAGGGAGATGGAAGATGGAAGATACAAAAATGTTTACTGATCACTACAACTGGTTCGGCCCATCTAGCATTGATTCCTCACAGGTGAGATATTGAACATCTAGTTTAAGCATATCCATTGGTATAGATGTGTCTCCTCAAGTGACAAGATGTATATCATTAAAATAACTTCTGTTCTGTGAGATTTCTTTTTAGTATGTGTATGCAAAAGCAGCAAATCAAGAGATGCAGCTTCATTTTTTTACCTACCTGTGAAGAATCGATGCTGGATGCATCAAGACAATTGTAGTGACCAATAAACATTCTGTTATCTTCCATCTTCTATCTCTCTTATTAATCAAATACCAAACTGAGAAAGTGAATGCGCTTTACCCTTTACTGGTAAACTACCAGGTCTATACCATATGATTTATCAATATATATACATACACACACACACACACACACACACACACACACACACATATATATATATATATATATATATATATATATATATATATATATATATATGTTGTTGTACTTGGGGGTGGTCATATTGCCAGTTTAGCCAATAAAAACACACGCACTGTATATTTGGTGTTAATTTGCTTCAGCTTTATATTACATTAATCTTAATCATATTTCGGCCAGAGTTCTTTCGTCACACTTCTGTGACCTCATCAGTGGTCCTTTGTTTCCTTCCTTCTTATGTGTGTCTCACCTTGCTAAATATCAGCAAGGAGAGACACACATAAGAAGGAAGGAAACAAAGGACCACTGATGAGGTCACAGGAGTGTGACGAAAGAACTCTGGGCGAAATATGATTAAGATTAATGTAATATAAAGCGGAAGCAAATTAACACCAAATATACAGTGCGTGTGTTTTTATTGGCTAAACTGGCAATATGACCATCCCCAAGTACAACAACATCTGTTTCAACACACGATTTCACATCAAAAATCTTGCAAAACAAATATGTATATATATATATATATATATATATATATATATATATATAAATTTACTTCTAATATGAGGATAAAATTTTTTTTTAAATAATTTATCAGTGGCCTGCATAATAAAATACCTTTTAAGGTGAAAATTATAAACAACTATAAATAAGGAGAAAAGAAAAACTTTTCTATGCCAATATACTGAAAAACAGACTTTAGATCATCTATCGGCATACAAAACTTTTCACTAAACTGTGTATTTATGGTGAAAAATATTGTACGTGGTTAGACGATCTAAATCTATTTTTCGGCATATTGGTAAAAAAAATTTTCTTTTGCCTATATATATATATATATATATATGTGTTATGTATACATATATATATATATATCCATGTATATATATATATACATTATTATAAAATATGGTAATTAATCATATATTAATTAATATCGATTAATTACCAGGAGGCCAGCACATCTAAAGAATCAAAGAGATTCAGAAATAGTATCTACAATCTCAAGGGATTAAGGAACATTTTAATATTTTTATATATAACATTGACCACTAACGTGGACAATTAATGTGCTAGAAATAGATCACATCTTGTGTCAATTAAGACCTAAATTGTTCTCAATGCTGCTATATTTCATGTTGAGAACAATTTAGGTCTGAATAGACACAAGATGTGATCTATTTTTAGCACATTAATTGGCCACGTTAGTGGTCAACGTTATATATATATATATATATATATATATATATATATATATATATATATATATATATATATATATATATACATATGCATGTGTGCATATATACATGCGTGTGTGATTGTTCACTGGTGTGTATATATAGGTGTGTATGGGTAAGCGCACGTACGGATGTCTATGTTTGTGTATGTGTATGAATGCATATGCAACATCTGTATGTATATAGGTGTGTGTAGTATGTGGTTGTGTAAACATATATATGTTTATATGTGTGTATGTGTGTGTATGTATGTATATATATATACATGTATGTATGAATATGCATACGTAAGTGTATACATATATGTGTGTGTATATGTGTGTGTGTGTGTGTGTGTGTGTGTACATATTTACCTATACAGGTATATTTACATATACATATATATAATATATATATATATATATATATATATATATATATATATATATATATATATATATATGTATAGGTGCAGAAGTGGCTGTGTGGTAAGTAGCTTGCTTATGAACAACATGGTTTCGGGTTCAGTCCCACTGCATGGCACCTTGGACAAGTGTCTTCTACTATAGCCTTGGGCCGACCAAAACCTTGTGAGTGGATTTGGTAGATGGAACTGAAAGAAGCCCGTTGTATATGTAGGTATATATATATATATATATATATATATATATATATATATATATATATATATATATATATATATATATATATATATATATATATATACGTATATATATATATATATATATATATATACAGGTATATTTACATATACATATATATAATATATATATATATATATATATATATATATATATATATATATATATATATATATACATATATATATATATATATATGTATAGGTGCAGAAGTGGCTGTGTGGTAAGTAGCTTGCTTATGAACAACATGGTTTCGGGTTCAGTCCCACTGCATGGCACCTTGGACAAGTGTCTTCTACTATAGCCTTGGGCCGACCAAAACCTTGTGAGTGGATTTGGTAGATGGAACTGAAAGAAGCCCATTGTATATGTAGGTATATATATATATATATATATATATATATATATATATATATATATATACGTATATATATATATATATATATATATATATATATATATATATATATATATATATATATATATATATATATGTATGTATGTGTATGTGTGTGTGTGTATGTTTGTGTGTCTGTGTTTGTCCCCTTCAGCATCGCTTGACAACAGATGCTTGTGTGTTTGCATTTCCGTAAACTAGCAGTTCAGCATAAGAGAACGATAGAATACGTACTAGGCTTAAAAAGAATAAGTCCTGGGATCAATTTGCTCGACTAAAAGCAGTGCTCCAGCATGGCCACAGTAAAATAACTGAAACAAGTAAAAGAGTGAAAGAGTATATATATACTCTTTTACTCTCTACTCTTTTAAGTTACGGGGACGTAAACACACCAGCATCGGTTGTCAAGTGATGTTGAGTGGGGCGACAAGCACAGACACACAAACACGCACACATACATATATGTATATATATATATATATATATATATATATATATGTGGGAGAATATACAAATAATAACAACAGACGAGGACAGGTGGTGTAAATAACAAAAGTATATATTAGTATGACGCTCGGGAATACGGAAAGTCTTTGACGTTTCGAGCTACGCTCTTCAACAGAAAGAATATGGAGACAAGGAGAAAAACACGGAGAAAAAAAATATATATATACATATATATATATATGTATATATATATATATATATATATATATATATATACGACGGGCTTCTTTCAGTTTCCATCTACCAAATCCACTCACAAGGCTATGGTCTGCCCAAGGCTATTGTTGAAGACACTTGCCCAAGGTGCCACGCAGTGGGTCTGAACCTGGAACCATGTGGTTCGTAAGCAAGCTACTTACTACACAGCCACTCCTATGCCTATATATACATACATACAAACATACATATGTGTGTGTGTGAGAGGTTTAGGAACAACACGCAGGTGTATTAGTTTAACACTCAGGGAAAATGGAAAAGTCTTTTATGTTTTGAGCCTAAACTCTTTCACAGATAGGATTAAAAGGTAAAAATCGGAAAGAGAATGAAAAAATGGGGGGAGAAAAGATGTGCAGAGTTCAACAGTCCAACACTGTAAGATGACTTGAAAAAAGAGGCTGAATAAAAGAGGCTGAATAAAAGAGTTATAATAATAATAATAATAATAATAATAATAATAATAATAATAATAATGATAATAATGATAATGATGATGATGATGATGAGGAGGAGGAGGAGGAGGAGGAGGAGGAGGAGGAGGAGGAGGAGGAGGAAGATAGAAATAATAATAATAACAGTAACAGTAACCCCAACGACATAAAGTGCACAAGCATGTGTGTATATGAGAGAATGGTGTGCGTGAGTGTGAATGGGAGTAAGTGAGTATGTGTGTGTGGGCAAATGCGTGCATATGTGTATATGTTGGGGATAATGCGTATGTGTGTGTGCTATGTGTAGCAGTTGACATGTGTTTGTTCAGGTGGTGTGCATGTGCATGTGTGTGTGTGTCTGTGACCAAATACTGTGTATGTGTATTATGTATGCTTGTGGTTGATAAATGAATATATATATATATATATATATATATATATGACACACACATACATAGTACATACATACATATGTACGTACATACACATCCACAGACACATATTCAATTTTAATATATTAAGGTGAAATTAAGGTGAAGGCTGTGTTCTTGCTGTTGAAGGAAATTGCCTGTCTAATGAGAAATGTGCATTTTCTAATAACGGAAATTGATTTTGTAAATTAAAAATCTTAAATGTAAATAATAGATATTTCAATTACTAATAAATATAGGGGTCAAACATTAAAGGTGATTGGATCACAAAAACAAGAGTCCTGCTTTTCTCTAGAACAATTCTCTGCTGGAAGTCAGAACAGTCTACATTTAAATGAAGAAGATGGAAATACAATACAAAGTTTTTGGTTATATCATGAAGCTTTTAACTGGTAAAAGTCCCTCTGTGAGTTGCTGCTACTTATTTTCTTTAGAGTGTATTTATTTCTAAGAATAATATATATGTTAAATAATTCAGTTAGGTTTTAAACAATATTTGAATATGTTGTTAAAAAATAGAGGTGTATTCATTTCTTCTACATCTTACACTAAAATGCATGTTCCTAAACAGTTAAATATTTTATTTTTATGGGGCTGAAAAGAAAACAATTTTTTGGTCTATTCTCTTTCAATGATTTCACGGATTTCTATATCAGATGAAGGTCATTTGAAAATATTGGCAATGAATTGCAAAACAAGTGATGCAATAGAGAGTATAAATCTGATTTTAAAACTATTTTTAATCATTGAAGACTAGTAAATAAACAAGATAAAATAAAAGTAGAGAGAAAAATGATGGACTCATCTACAAGTACTAGACTTAAAAGTCAGAAAGGAAAAGTCGTAAAGAAAATGCAGCATTTGGATATAGTAATAAATATAGATAAGTTATATAAATTATCTTGTTAGCTTCTTCAGTGTGGTATCTCTAATATATGCGTGTTGTGGAGAAAAATAGGTGAATCACCAGGAAGCTTCAGGTCAGTACTTTCAACGTGGGATGGTGGTGGCTCTGAGAGCCTCTTAACTCTTGAAAGAACCTGAATTTAACACCACACTGAGTCATTTCTTTCACTTCCAAGTGCTGATCACCAGTACCTGCAGATATATTTCATGGGTGGTGAATGAGAATAGACAAGATAATGTAGTAATATTCTGTTTCACAGTGAATTATCTTTTATATTCAGGAAATATTGTATTAACTTGATGACTGTGTAATGAGATATAAAATTGCTCTTGAAATGTGAATGAAACTGAGATAGAAATTATCATCCAAGTAGATAAAGTACCCTCTAGGGAACATGAACATTTAATGAGGCTGACATTTTAATTGGTGAGCAGGAGCTCCTTGGGAGACATATAGTTCTGCAAAAATTCTATGAATCTGTCATTAGAACCTCAAAAACACACTGTTAATTTCATCCAATACAATATCCTCTGAAGTTTCAAAACGGATAATATAGGCACAGCACTAGTGTCCAAAGATTTGCTGAGTAAAAAGCATCACTTGATAATTTTTACACTCATGATTAATAATCTCATCAAATGAAAGTCTTCATCATTTCTGTCAATATTTCAGTCTGTTCACAATGAATACCGAAATGTCATATATTCAATAAGTCCAAGAGAGTTGGAAAATATATTTGCATAAGAGTTGCTTTGAAGAGCAATGAAAATCAAAGAAATATTGGCCAACCTGCCATCTTGTAATCATATTTCACAGTAGGTCTTAAGATACATGCATGAATGCAGTCAAGATGCTACAATTTGTCAGCATCTTGACCTTCATATGTAATACAAAACTGAAATTGTATTGCTTCAAAACCAACAAGCTTAAACATTGGCATTGTATTGCTACAAAGGTTTGCTGTCAAAACATATTACATATTTGTGTGTGTGTGTGTGTGTGTGTGTGTGTGTGTGTGT
Organism: Octopus bimaculoides; assembly: GCF_046866305.1. NCBI lineage: Eukaryota > Metazoa > Mollusca > Cephalopoda > Octopoda > Octopodidae > Octopus > Octopus bimaculoides. The sequence continues at coordinate 56,207,471 of NC_142930.1, read as the reverse complement.
GTGTGTGTGTGTGTGTGTGTGTGTATGTGTGTATGGGTGCGTGTGAGTGCATCAACAGTTGAAATCTGAATAAATATTTAAAGTGAGGACAAAAATGGTATCTGTGACAAGACGAGTAGATATTAGTGTATGAAGCAAGCTCGAGTAAGGTAACACAAAATTAGCTGAACTCAGCAAGCTGATACCACTGTAGTTGCAGTGGAAAATAAAAGGCAAGACATGTGTGTAGTGAATGTAGAGATTAGAGTTAGCTGCTTGTTTGTGAGCAACATCATGGCAATTAGTCACGTGTCATTTTTATCAGATGAAGTGTCATATGTCTATATGTGTTGTAACCACACCATCCTAGATGTGAGAGAAGTACTTCACTCTAAGACTGACTTGATCTCTATAAAGCATTTGTAGTTTCTGAGTTGTGATGTATTTTCTGAAGAGGAAATCCAGTTTTTTTGACGTTGAGGGTGTGTGTTCAAGTATCACACATAGCTTTATATTAACAATATCCAACATTTATAATGGCCTTGAGGTGTCTAGTTTTAGTTGCTTGTTGTTCATGTCTAGTGTAAGGTGAAATTTATGATATTTTCATCTTGATGAGTCATGAGTGTGTCTTTGTGTTGTTGAAGAGGGACAGGATTGTTGCGACCCACTGGAGAAAATTTTCAAGCCTCCTGTTTATGGATTCAGTGCATGCTTTGGCATGATGTCTATGCTTTACATAAATATGGCTGTGTGTGTGTGAGTCAGTTTAAGACCACTGTGATTATTTTTTACCAAATGCATCTCTCTTTACTTTTGCAATAGTAGATGATGAGACCTGCTGTTCAAATAACTGGAGAAAAATTATCTGTATTATCTCCTTAATTAAGAGAGTTACTAGTATATCATCCATATATCATGATGACTAACTATAATTGCCCAGGTACTTTTCTTTCATTATCTTACAAATCACTCTGGAGCTTATTCTCATTGCTGGAAATCTAAATAGATTACTCATTGATTATCACAATTATTCTCCTCACTGAAATCCTGTCACAATAATACTTTTTTACTTCTTGTTTCACTGATTTCATATTGTCACTTAAAGCAAGTTTGCCGAAGTTATTTCACATATCAGTTACTTCACAATGATATTCTGATTCATGTGAACATACAGCTTTGCAATTTAAAAACTTCAAGTCTTTTATTATCGTAATACATATTTTTTTCTTTTCTTTTTTTTTTTTTTTTGCTGAGGCCTCCTGTTTAGTCTTTTGATACTACTCCTAGCTACCTCCCTATCAAAGAGTAAACATTATACTAGTATTACTTTCAAATTATATTTTTTCAACATCCATATTTCACTTATTTACATCTATATTATAGTGGTTAAGAGTTTTTTAAAGAATATTTGGACGTTAACATTTTTTTCAGAGCAATTACTTTTTCAAATGCATGTCCTTTCTACAAGTAATCATTTAACTATAGAATAAAAACTGTTGTACTCTTATTAGCTGAAGAAGCAGAGTTCTGCTCATCTTAGAGGAAGACATAAAGCTACAAATTACTGAATGGACAGAATAAGAAACAAAATGCAGAGTTAATCCTAATCAAGAATCAGTTAATAACAAATGACTGTAATTTGTTGGATTTAGAAACTATGCTTGTTTTCTTTAAGTGAAAAAAATGCTCATTCTAAATTTTAATCTAGTGAAGATTGCAAACTATAGAACCATAAAATTAAGAATTAATTTCAAACCCTATTTTTCACAAAAACTTTGTATGTTTTTTTTTTGTTTTTTTTTCATATTTCACTTCTATCTTTTTGTAAATTCTTCCTTACATTATTAATCTGTTGGTATAATGGTTGTTGCACATTAAGATAATTTCATATTGTCAGAGCAATTACTTTTAAAGATGTATACACCTCTTTCCTATTACTAACCAAGTGTAATTAAAACAATGTTTGCAATGTAACTGAAGCAAAAGCATTGGTTGTTGCAAGTTTTCCATTCATATCTATTGTATCATCAATGTTATAATGGATATAACTCATATTCATTGCAACATCAATCTCCTATTTCAATGCTTTCATTCCAACCACACCCCCATTTTTAAATACATTGATTAAGGAATAGCTAAAATAGTTTACAACAGAACTTAACATTTTATTGGCAATTGGGCTTCCATAAAATGAAATCTGTCAGCGATGTCATAAAAAAACACTGACTATATTATATTCTTTAGTAAAAAACAATTAACTCTTACTACCTCTGTATGAGCAAATCTATAGCATAATTGTGACAGGGCAACACATTTAGGAATTCTTTCTATGGCCATTTTATCACTATTGCAGGCCATAGCATTTTAGGACTTGAAACACGTATTGTCAATTTTAATGGGGTGAGGGAGAAAAGAAGAGTTTGTCAAGGACAATTTTTCTTCTCATCTGTGATGGTCAAGCACCCACACAGAAATTGCCTACATTTAAGTTCAAGTAAAACTCTCTGACTTAGAAATATCATATCTTCTTCAAAAGAGTTAAAGGAAAAATAAAAGCAATAGCCATGAAATAGTACAAATATAATGTTAGTTTTAGAAATAGCTTGTCAAAATTCATAAATATTCATGAATCAATTTTAAATCAAGTTAAAATAAATGCTCTAAAATTCCTTTCCAAAGTGGATTTATGCAAATTTTCAAAATGCTGCAAGTGTACCTAAATAAAAAGAACACCTAATCAGAAATGAAGACATATTTCTTTTTCTTCCTAAACGTGGCATTAAAGATTTGTTTGAAATTATTATTATTATTGTTGTTGTTGTTGTTGTTGTTGTTAAGGCAGTGAGCTGGCAGAATCATTTGCATGTTGGATGGAATTCTTAATGGTATTTCACCCATTGCTACGTTCTGAGTTCAAAATCCGCTGAGGTCGACTTTGCCTTTCATCCTTTTGGGGGCTGATGAATATATGTCACTTGATTACTGACATTGATGTAATCGACAATACACCTAAATATTTCAGGCCTTGTGTCTATAATAGAAAGGATTACAATTATTTTATTTGACTCAGGTTCATTCTTATTCCTGGTAGAATTTATGTGGGTAACAGGTTACAACCTGTAACTTTAGGTATCCACAAACTTTCAATAATCTTTCAAGTGCTCAGAACCCTTCTGGTAATCTTTGCTGTCCCTAAGAGGTATACATTTGTCTATATCATTTTCATAGATCCTAAGGTACCAATTATTACAGGTTCAACCTTTACAATTTTCGTACTCCAAATTCTCACAATTTCAAATTTTAAGGGGTTGTATTTGTTCCTTTTTCTTCTTCTGTCTTTACAATCTTGGAATCAAACAGCTATGATGGATCAATTACTAAGTAACTTTGCGTTTCATTGTCTATTACTATTATGCCTGGTTTATTATTTTTTAGTTTATTTATTTGAATGGGTAAGTCTCATGAAATCCTGCATTTCTCTCACCCAAGTACTTTTTCAACCCAATGATTATACTTCCAGCTTCAAATCACCATTTCTGACAAAGCTTCCAGTGTAAAACTTTCACACCTTGGTTATATCTCCATTTCTTATATTCTCTCCAAGCCAACTTGAAACATTCTGCAACAAAGTGTGCCATTCTGAAACAAAGTGTGCCATTCTGAAACAAAATGTGCCATTCTGAAACAAAGTGTTTCATCCCAATTTCTGCACACTCTACATTTTGCTGACACCTTCTCCTCATATACATATTTTCTCAAGTTGATTATTTTTTAATGCTTGATCTTGAGCTACTCTAATTGGGCCCTCTGTTCTGTTTTTTAATTGCCTTTTTCTCAATCAAGCCCAGGTTTTCGTTCTGTATACATCCTCAATGGCTTTCTACAACTGATCATGTAAAGGTTTCTCGACAATCTGTTTAATATGCTTTTTTTGAATTTCCTTTTTGTCCTTTTCTCCTATTCCACACTTGATCAGCTGTTCCTTATTCACTGCTTTTAGTAATTTCTCTGTTCTGTTCTGTAAACTTGTAGGCTTTTTTACTATCTGTACATACACTTCCACAGCAACTAAGCCTTTTCCACCCTGTTCTCTTTTCAAGTACAACCAGTTAATATCAGCTTTGCGATGGTGAGCTCCATAAATTGCCAACAGCTTTCTAACTTTTCTGTCAAATTTCTGTATGTTGCTTTTGGTTGACTCTACAATTCCAATTCCATATCTGATAACCAGTACTGCTCTTGCATTTATTGTTTCAATAACATTTTTTGAATTCAACTTCGACTCTCCTTGTATAATCCCTACTTATAATTTGCTTCATCCCTCCATGTTTTATTTCATCTTCCTCCAAATGCTTATACTATTGTCCCTTGTTGACTCCTTTCATTTTTTGTCCATCTGGCATTTCAATTCCCAGGCTTCTATGAAATTTCCCACATTTTTTTTCAATGTAGCACTTTTCAGTCCCAAATTCCATACTTACATCATCTGAGAAAATACAAACAGTATGTACAAGATTTTCATGCTGCTTCTCATTCTTTGCATAAAGTTTTAAATCATCCATAAAAAGGAGATGATTTATCTGACCATATCCTTTTCCTAAATCACAAGCTATTTTTAGCTTTTCATCATATCAAAACTCATAATATCATGGCCAATGCAAATAATAATGTGGATAAACTAACACCTTGAAATATACCAAGTCTGATGTTCACTTTCTCCAGTCTTTGTTTTCCTTCAATCAGTTCAGTATTCCAATGTTTCATACTTTCATTTACCATTTTCTCCATATTTTCTTCCACTCCAAACATGCTCATTGTGTTATTCATCCAGCTGTTTGGTACCATGTTATATGCTTTTCTGTAATTCAACCATGATACATTTATTCCTGTCAATCTGTATCTACAATTTCTAATTAATATTTTATCAACTAAAATGTAGTCTTTTGTTGCCTTACTTTGCTTCCTGCATTCTTTTTGTTCTACAGGAATTAGATTGTTACTTTCCAGATGATTATATAATTTTCTGCCAAAACAGAGGTTATGAGCTTCCATAAAAGTGGTAAACAGGTCATAGGTCAAAATTTTGATCCCAATTCACCTTTCAAGAGATCCTTGAGACATAACAATGTTTCTCTATTTGTCATCCAGGTAGAGACATGACACTGCTGCAGGCATTCATCAAGATGTACAGTGATACATTCATGCAACTGTAAAATTCTCAGCTAATAACCTTGTACTCCATCTATGCCAGGTTCTTTCCATGTTGCTATTTTTTAAAAACTTATTATTATTAATTATTATTATCATTATTTTACTTCTCAGAGCACTTAGTCTTGTTTGCTCTGGTAGATTCTATGAAAGCAGACAGCAACCAGTTGTCAGAGGTCTCACAGCGTCTCTTTCTGCACATAATAAGCTTTCATTCTTGGTTGTTAATTATCATGGGAGACATTCAACATCCGAGTACCAATCTCATTATTATTATTATTATTATTATTATTATTATTTTGATTGAATTTGGTAGGCAGAAGTTACTTCCATGTGTGTATATGTCTGTGTATGAGCTTGTGCCTCTCTCCGAAAGTGAGAGAGAGAGAGAGGGATTATTATTATTATTATTATTATTATTATTTTTATTATTAAGGGGTAGCTGGAAAAATCATTAGAGCATTGAAACAAAGGCTCTGCAAATTTTTTTCTGACTCTTTACATATTGAAGTCCACTCTTACCAAGGTCCAATTTATCTTTCATTCTTTCAGGGCCAATGCAATAAGTTGTTGTTGAGCACTAGGGTTGATGTAATCGACGAGCTCCCGCCCAACAAATTTCAGGTCTTGAGCCAATAGTAGAAAGGTTTATTTTTATTAGTCTGTGTTGGATGCACTTTGCTTTGTAAGAAGCTTGTCGTTTTTGTACGAAATATGTTGCTTTGTTTAATTTTCTTTAGGTACTTTGATATATAAGGACTCCTTACTTCACTGTGTTAAGAGGGGGAAAGAAGTGTGGGCCCTAAGGGTCACCTTTCTCACAACAAAAATATCGGCATATCAAAAATTTTAATGTGTAAAATTATGACATCACCAAGTCATGTCCACTAAACTGTATGAAGTGGTAGGAGAAGAATGTTAATGACAGTTTCTCTTCAAATCAATCAACATTAGCTGATTTTCCATCATTAGCAGGGATAGACAATCAGACGAATATAAGAACCACAATTATGGCAACACTAACAACAGTAGCAACAACAACAACAACAACAACAACAACAACAACAACAACAACAACAACAACAGCAGTGACAGAAGCAGTAACAACAACAACAATAACAACCACTGCAGCAACAGGAGTAGTTCAACAAAAAAGGTAAAAGCAACAATTACTGCGACCCCTTCAACAATAACAACAATGACAACAGCAACACTCTGTGGGCTGGCAATCTTTAGTTGGCACAGTGGCAAAGTCAACGAAATATTTATCCTTTCACTTAAACAACAAAGAAATAAACCTGAAACAGGTGGCACAACTTATGAAAATAAATAGAAGTAGAGTTCAAGTTGCAATTACCATTGAGGTTTTGGTAGCAACAAATCAGAAAATGGTTGAGAAAAACCTGAGGCTTAGAAGCATCGGCACACACTTAGATAGACAGAGCCATAAGAAGAAAGGAATGTTGCGAAGACAAGTTATATAAAGCATGGAATTTACATAAACAGATAAAAGACAACAAGTAATGATTTATCATAGATATTTTTTTTTTAATAAGAAAGAGACTTCTTCCAACTTTATGTTCTGAGTTGAATTGATGCTAGGGTTGATTTTGCCTTTGTTCCTTTCAAAATAAATAAAACAAGTAACAGTTAAGAACTGGGGTCGATGCAATCGACAGAACCCCTTTCATGAGATTGCTGGCCTTTTGCAAAATTGGAAACCAATAAGAAAAGGATCTGTATTAATTTAATTTGATCTTAGTGTTACAGGCATTTAAAATCCTTAACATTGGAAAATGAAATAAAAAATTAATTCTCTTGTCATTCTGATTTCAGAAATCAGTGGAATTTGAGTCAGAGTTAATGGAGATAGGTTTGGTTAAATGCAAAGCTTAAAAAGTACTTAGTATTAGAAGTGGGGGAAGGTGGTTGTCTAGGGTGTGATCTTTCAAGGGGGAAAGAAGTAATATATTTCTTTTTGAAGAGAGATTAGGGATTATGACACATTACAAGTGGAGAAAACTGAAG
>NC_142930.1:55962753-56007753 GCF_046866305.1 Octopus bimaculoides | reverse complement strand
CAAATGGTGCTATGTATGTACTATATATGTATATATTTATTATGTGTGTGTATGTGTATTATTTGAACTTCTGCTCAGAATCAAAACTTTGAACTGACTAATATACTTTGATTGATATTTGACAGGAGAAATATAAGTGGATTTCCATTGTGTGTGTGTGTGTGTGTGTGTACACATCTATGTGTGTATCTTTGATCAACATATGCCATCAAGAATACCAAAGCAGCAAGTGTTTTATGAATGAAGCCTCTTGCAATATTTGCGTTGATTCAAGTTACAGATACTCCCTGTCGTTCTCACAATCAAAAAAGCAGTGAATTAGTGGTTGATTTATTGGAAATTTGTAACCAATTACACTATTGTTCACAAACTGCTATGATAGATGATCTTTAAAAATTTGTGTCATTCCCACTATAACTAAACAGAAATACCGTAGAATTTCATAGCTTGGATTGTTTTTGTTGTTTACTTCTTACTTCATTCTAGTTCTTCTAATTTGTTAGTGACATTATCAAAAAAGTTGAAAAAAAATGGAGAAAATGAATAATTTGATCACTTTATATTGCCAGCTTCACAATCTGGCTCTGACACATTTTTAATTACCCACCACTCTTGTTATCAAGTGCTCTTTTCATTTTCTACATCCTTTAAAACTTTAGTATTGCCAATTTTAATTCTTGTGGAATGGCTTGCTTTGATGAAGTTATTTTTATATGGCTTTGTTGTGTCGACAAGAAAGAAAAAGAGAAAATGCTTTTTACTTTAAATCTGCAGGCCCTCTATTAACTTCTATTCTTCCATAGCCATCAGAACTGTTAGTTACTTTGTTTTCTCTTTATGTCTGACAAGACTATTCCTGGCTTGGCTTCATTGGTAAAGAATAGAAGTTTAATGTAGTAGAGAAACCTGAATGCTTTCTTCCTTTACAGGAACTGAATTAGTAATTCCAGAAGGTATTTTTTTCCTACTTGGTGTATATCATTCTATTTATCTGAAGTTATCTGATAATGAAGACGAAAGTGGATGAGATTGACTGTTTTAGAAGATGCTGGTATACTTTTGTTTGAGGAGAAATGTTGCTGAACAGTGGATGTAGATGTGAAAGATGGGACCCATATTTGAAACATTTCAGTCACCTGCTTCAGTTTGAAATTTCATTAAATTAATATTCCTATTCCTGTCATATGATACTGAGACGTTGGGTTTTTTAGATACTCTGCTTCCACTGCAAAATAATTCATGGTGTACTTTAATAATTCTCAAACAGTGATGTACAAGTACACCTAAGAGTGTATTTAGGTGTACCTTAGATTTAAAATATATAATTTGAAGATATACAAATGCCTAAATTAATGATTGAGTGTACTGCAGAATGTTTTTTTATCATTTTGTTATACACAAATAGAGTTAATAAAACAAAAAAAAGCAACAATTTCTTTTATATTTTTTCAATATATTACTATTTAATGCAATTTTTAAATTACCCATGCAAGATTCACCAGTAGTGTTTATTTGATCTCCAGTGCACATGAAATTAGAAAAAAAAAATCACTGAGAATCACATTAGTTGATATATAGTTCTCTAATGCACTTCTTTTTCTCTTTTATGAAACTTATATAAATTTCTGAAGATGTTTCCAAATAGTGTACTTTTTCACTTATCAACAAATATTTATGCACTTATCATTTGTCCAAATTACTAATGTCAATATAATTCTACTCCTTTCAACTTCTTACTTCATCTTCACCATAGTATCTTCTTTATTTTTAGATTTATTGGTAAAGCCTAATAAGTTCATGCAGTCTATCATTTCACACATTTCTTTTAAGATTACCTCCATTTTGTCATCTGATAACTAGGTTATGCAAAATACTCTTTCTAATGCAAGTTATTTAAAGGCTCTTCCTTAAGTGGTGAAGAAATTCAGTTCAATTGCAAGGTTCTGGATTGATATACCTACTTGGTGTCTTAAGCAAATGTAATCTACTTTACAAGGGTTGGCTGAAAAGTTCATAGGCTGACCAAGACTCTCATAGAATGTGACCAAATGAGGTTTATTTTTCAACATGGCTCCTCCTTGTGGTTTACACATTTTTGCCATGGATTCCTTTGGTGAAGAAGCTTTCACCCTTTTAGTGAAAAATGTCATCAGCAGCACATGTTATTATCGCTGTGATACTGGCTCCCAGCCAAGTGTTTTCTCCATGCTGAGGAACAGATAATAGTTAGATGGGGCCAAATCAAGAGAACAGGGTTGGTGATCAACCAGTTCAGAACCACAGTCATGCACAACAGCTATTGAAACAAAGGGCTCATGTACTGGAGCATTCCCCACATGGATCAAAACCTCTTTCCATCAGTTTTCCTGGGTGTTTGGTCCTGATAACTTTTTATAAATGCCTCTGCAAGTTGGTACAGTACTCTACATTAATGGTGTGACTCTTCTGAAGATAGTCGATAAACACAATGCCTTTTGCATCCCAAAAAACTGAGGCTATTACCTTTTGTGCAAATGAAACAACCTTCGACTTCTTTGGAGTGGGTGAGGAGGAGCGTTTCTACTGCATGAATCGTCTCTTTATCCCTGGCTCAAAATTATGAACCCAACACTCATCCTTGGTTAAGAAACTTTCAGGGAAACTAGCTGTATCTGGCTCAAACAATGTCAGATTTTCCCTTAATGTGATCAACCTGCTGTGCTTTTGATCAGGTGTCAGAAGATGTGACACCTACCGAGCAGAAACCTTTGTCACACCATATTCATTGTGCAGAGTATTCTCAACTCCTTTACAGAATGTGCTAATCACACTTGCTATTTGATTTATAGCCAATCACCTGTCATCCATCACTTTCTGGTGAACAAGATCAATGTTTTCCTCAGTAATGAACATGATCAATGTTTTCCTTGGTGGTGGCAGTTGCAGGACATCCAGACCTTGGGTCATCTTCAAGACTCTCTCTTTCCCTCCTAAATTCAGCTGACCACTTTTGCGCTGTTGATAAAGCTGTAATGTCACCCTTAATGTAGCAATGTCAACATGAATGTTCTTGGGTGATAAACCAATTTTTCTGCAGGTTCTTGATAACACTGTGATGTCAAATTTAATCCATTTCAAGAAAAGTTACTGCTAGTTGCTTCTGAAGTCTTCTTTGAACAGTTGAAGCTTAGTTTTGTAACAAAGAAACGATTTAGAAGAATATAAGAATACAATAAGAAGAACTGAAAATAATGCATGCAAAATTTCACAGCTCTAGAGTCGCTCCTTCATTGTCAGCTTATGAAATTTTCAGCTCTCCCTTATGGAGTTTTACATCAGCTTTATGATAGTGGCAATATGATAGCTGGTGAGATGAACTATACTTGTCTGCTGTGTTTGTCTGAAGGTTACATTTAGTAGAATACTGAGACACTAATGATATAGCAGACTGAATAGTTCTATTAATTAAACAACTAAAGCTTCCGTATTTTGAAAGTGGTGAAACAATCATCAAAAAATATGCTAAAGTAGCCAGTGTCTCTAATACCAATTCTTGTGGGATTTTTCTCATGTACTGGAGTGCAAGTCTATAAGCAGATGTACATTTGACAATTTCATCTTGTGTTTCCTCTTCTAAAATAACACCAAAGCTTTTTTTCCTTTCTCAATTGAGATTATTTATCCTGAGAGTTATTGTCATACTGCTTGACATGATAGGAATTTAATCTGATTCCATCTTTTCATAAGCAGAGATAAATAATTTTTCTCTTCATCATCTCCTGGATCATCTACTGTGGAAAAGAATTGCTTTGGAGGTTTTACAAAATTTTACACATTCACATTTTTTTATTTTGTAATTGTTACAGGTTCAAAAGTATTATCTGTTCCTTTAGTTTTGTGAAAAGATTTGTTTTCATTCTACGGCTACATAAACAGGCCGTAGATTTTGAAATAGTTTATGAGCTACTACTACTGTTATTACTTTCACTGTCTTCCAAATTACGTTTTGAGTGTTTGGATAATTTTCTTCTTTATGTTGTTCCCTATAATGTTCATTTTTCCCTTCCTCTTGTACATTTAGTTGTGTGTTTTGATTTTTCCTTGTAGTCCTTTGTTAGGTGGTAGCCATTTTGCTTGTAAAAATGTGTAAATATGATTTTAAAAGTTTATGGAACAACTGTATTTTTTCTGTTGACTACCCCTAAGTTGTGAGAGCCACCATTTCTTAACTGATTGTAGTTCTTTTTACTAATATTTCACAGAAAATTTTGTTAGGTGATGCTTGAAATATGAAGTGTTTAAAAAGGAAAAATCAAAGATGCATCTTCACTCTACAAGGTTCAGTAGTAGTAGTAGTAGTAATAATAATAATAATAATAATAATAATAATAATAAATGCTCCAATGCAGTACCAAGCAGTGGCTCCCATGGTATTTGGTTTCAACAAATTGGAAGTATTAACATGTACATTGTTTTGTTTTGGTATAAAAGATGGGCTACAGCAAACATTCTGCTCAATACCACAGATTTTCTTGTCAGTTGCTTTAACCTTAACCAGTTGAGCATATCTCCTAGTGGCTGATGATATGTTTGAGAATAAATCCATCCATGCAAGGCGTGCAAAAGATTGAGAAGAGTATTGTCTCTGAGAGAACGATTACAACCTGTGTAAATTTTTCTTTCTTTTCTTTTCACTTTTTTTTTTTCACATAACTTGATTTTGTAAATGAACAATGTGGTATGTTTATTTTAATGGTTTATCAATGTATGCAGTGAGTTTCTTAACTAGAAGAAACTTGGCAGGAGATGGAAATAAAATTGAAAGAAAAAAATCTCAAAATAATAAAAATAATAACAACAATAGTAAATTTAAGCTTTGCCATAAAGCCTTGCATTTGTAAGGAAGGCAAATAGTCTATTGCATCTAACAGAATAATATTAGTAGATATTTAACTTTTTAATATATAAGTGTTGAAGCTAAATGTCAATTAAGCACCAATTATGACATGAGAATTGTGGTGCAGAATTATGCTATGACAAGTAGAGAAATAGTATATATACATCTTGTGAAATAATAAAGAACAAATGAGAATAAAATTCTAGAAATGCATATAAATAAACTGAGGAAATCAGATTTGGTATAATTATTTTTTTTATTGTATATTAACAGTGCTCAAGATCAAATTAAATCTTCTGTAACACAATTAAAACATGAATGAGATAAATAGAATAAATACCCTATATATATATATATTACCCATTGCCGTTAACTAAAACCATCACTTAAAAGCTTCACTTTGTTTTGACAAAAGAACAGAATAAGTAATCTCCTTCAATGAAACCTTTTGAACAAGAAACTACTCACCACATGAATTGTTATGGCATACATTATTTGTTTAGCAAATAAAATAATGTGGGTGTCACTCAAACCTCAAAGAGAACTTAAGAGATTGTCATTAGTCTTCATTTCAAGGAATTAAGTGGTATTTGCATTCAAATGGCAGATAAATTAAGTTTTGTTCCAATGTTATTTCCAGGAAGTGAATAGAAAAAGAAACCAACCCAATGGAACTTGTCACACTTGTGCCAATTCTCACATGATAATGAGAGAATGAGTGTAAAACAATATTGTTAGATCTTCCAACATGGCTTGAACTTTCGTGAGATACAAATGATACCTACATAAATCTAGGTACACAAAACAGTTCAGAATACATCACAGTGCAAAAATGATTGGGTATTTACCTTATGATGACTTGGAATAGTAAGTTTTGCTTGCCATTTGGTGAAATGATATATGAATATATGGAAATTTAAGTGCTGTACCATACTCCTTGTTAACATAAGTTCATTATAAATGGGTGCTATTAAAATACCTTTACCATTAATGTAACTTGACATCACCTTTCTATTACTTTGGCCACAATTCAGCCTGTGTTTATTTTAAAATTTCACAATTTTGAAAATCTCCAATAAATAAGAATTCTATGTAAGAAGAATTTAGATGTCCCAATGTCGAAATACAATCAACATATATTTACTGAAATCATCTCTTCTTGATACTTGCAAATTATAAATGACGATATAGGTAAGCACATTATTATAAATTATTAAATAAGCCATGCTATTATAGAAAGACAAAATTTCAACTCCAAGTTTAAGATGGGATATAACAGAATATATTAGCAGCAGATTACAAATAATAAGAAAATTTGTTTCTTAGCAGTGATAAATAAGATTTTTTTGATGGTCATGACATTCTCAAATGCATTAATACTTTTATCTATTTTTGGCATCAGTAACAAATCTGATGCATTAGATTTCATTTGAAGATTTACATGTGCCATATTCCTTACTATGTTGTAATTTCATGCAATTTTTCCTTGATCTGCAGTTCATATTACGTTGAATAAATCATTAAAAATTGGTGTACATTCAGATGTTCTTAAGTTGTAATAATATCGACATTGAATAATGAACGTTTGCTGAATATTATGCAGTGCACTGTTGTGAGCTTTATCATTTGTTCTGATGTCAACTATTAAATCTTGAATAAAGTGTTGCTCAAACAGTTAGGTTATTAACTCACAAACACTTAGTAGACTTTGAGCACATATAATGGAAAATATTTTTCTCAGTGGAGATGTCATTCTGACTTCTATTACTAGTGTTTCATAAACTTTTTGGTGTGGGCTGCTGTTTTGTAAGTGTTGTGAATAACAGTAATGATCCTTCATTGTCTATCATAAGTATTAATGATATTCTTATATCTATTGCCCAAGTAGATTCTTCTAGTAACGTGTGGCATGGAGGAATCCATTTATGTTGCAAGACTATGGATTTCCGTCTGGAAAATTTTCAGTCTTGTTAGTTGAGTATCAACTGCTGGGATATGTATACAAGAATGATAGTTGCTGTATTTGAACACATTGTCTGCTATTTTTATTTTGGTGTTGTATTTTTGTCAAGTTTGCTTCTGCTCATCAGTAAGCCTCAGTCTCTCCTCTTTTTAAACCCATGTGTAATTCTAGTCTTGTTTATTTAAATAGATTTTTGATATGTTAACATGGTCACTTTAGTATTCTTTTGTGGGAAGAGAGTTTCTAATACTCCTGATAATGCAACCATATAATCCTGTATTGCATAGGCATATTCAGAATTTGAATGGCTTGTAAATATTTGACTATTGTTGAAATTACAGAGCTGACAATTTTACATTTTTACATATAAATGCTGATTACACCCAAGGGAATATTAGCAGATTGTAAAGTGCTTAACTTAATTTGTTTTATAACATAGAATACTGATAATATATCACCTGTGTTAGTGCTATACACGTCTATCACATCCAACTTGTTTAGTGTATGCTAATTTAGCTGTGGCTCATCTTCATACAGCTTACAATTACTTGACTTGACATGTAGTTGATTTCTTAGCTACACATTGTACATATTTTATAGCTTTCTGCTTTATTTAATTGATAGAGTTATTAGGTAGCAACCAAGAAATGTATAAAGTCTTCCTTGATATTTATTTCTCAAGGGCACATAAACTAAGAAAATCACATATATTAAGTATGTTATTGTAACATACTTTTAATGTGCTCATTTAGTTATTATCTTCATGCAAAATTGTATGCTCATGGAACTGTGTTGCTGAAATTATGTATTACTTTGCAAACTGAAAATAGTTGCTATTGTATAGTTGAAGCAAAAGGTATCTAGCAGTAAATTTTTTAGCTTTAAAAATACGTAATTAGGTATCAAATTTCAAAAATTCTTCGTGTTTACAGTAACATAAAATAAATTTTTATAAAACAGTGTAATGAAAAAAAATTATAATTAGACCCTTCTTCATAACGAAGAAGTAATAAACATGAACCAATGGGAGAATAAAAATTGTTACTATAAAGGATAGATTTTAATTTCCTATTTAAATTTTGTATTAAAGATTTTAATACATATTTATTAATCATGAAGAATAAATACACAAAATTTATTCAGAACTTATGATAATCCAGTAAAAATAGTGGCACTTAAGGATAAATTGTTTGTTTAATTGAGCAGCAATAACTGAGAAATAATATAATGTTCCCCTTTTCAAATTTTAATTGACACTATTCTCTACTTCATATTTCAAAAAACTAGCATATATTGATTGTTACCAATCTGAATCAAATACATTTTCTATACAAAGGAAGCTTCAGCTTCTAAGTAAATACATGGTAGGCCCATTTGATTATCAAGATGTAGCAAACACAATATTGCTTTTATCAGAAACAATAATGTTTGACAGTTAATATTTAGAGTAAAGAGTTTTAACATAATTATTTATGCTATCAATCTTTATTATTAGGTCAGCCCATGCATAATATCATATTTATAACAAAATTTTTAAAAAACATAATTTGATAATCTATATATTTTTTCATTGTTATAAATGCAAGTGTACAAAGCTTTTTAATGCTTTTTATAACATTCAAGCAACTTTGAAGTGAAAATGTTACAAAAAATGTTTTTAGGTTGGCTAAGGATATCTGTTAACGAATATAATAAGTGTAATTTTGTATGTGTTTTACTATGATATATCACAAGTTGATAATGGTAAGAAGCAAGAACAGAAGAATATAGAGATTTAAATGTTTTGTCCCAAAGTAAGTTCTTAGGTTTTTAATGGTAACAATATCACATAATATTTTGTCTTTGTATGATCCTAATTCTTTTTATTTGACCAGATATGATCTTTTATTTTTGTTATATCAGTTTTATCCAAGCAGAGACCACCTTCTCCTGTGGGATGAAGTTAAAATAGTATACAGAGAACACCACTGGAAAATACGAAAACTAAAAGAGGCAGCACATAGGCTATGACACAATAACCTCCTAAGCAGACCTAGTGCAGATATGAGTAGAATATAGGAACTGGTATTAAGGAAGGATACAAAGATATTAGGTTTATAAGCCCTAAAATTCACTCTATAAGTGCCCATGGGCATATAACATAATGGTTAACAGTGCGGGTTACTAACCCTAAAATTGTGAGTTCAATTCTAGGCAGTGCCTTGAATAAATAATAAAGAAACAAAAAAAACCTTAGGAATGAGAACTCAGGCTTGGGTTCAAAAATCCTACCAGAACACCTGACAAAAGGCTGGAGAGTAAATCAGCTGAAACATTGTGGTAACAAAAAACAAGATGAGGACACATATTTGTCTAATGTAAATAATGTACAGAATTCCTCATCTCAAAAATATAGAACAGCAGCATTTAATTGATAAGAAAAAACCTAGCTGGTTTGAATAAGAAGCAATGTAAATATTGATACATTGTAGTATATTTGCTTAAATTTGAACAGACTTATAGATATTTGTCATCATTAATGAATAGACATTATGGATGAAGGTTTACATGTTTCCTCGGGTTATCAAGCAATAATTGATATAGCCCTTATCGCCATATGTCTAAGACAGACTTATTACTAACTCTTGAAAAATATTAATAGATCTTGAAAGGAAATGAACTGAGTTTTACTGTCCAATCTTTTGAGAATTGCAAACAATTTTTTTCAAAAGTAGCTAACAGAATGTTTCAGAAATACAACACCTTCTAGAATACCTTCTAGGAGGTATTCTAGAAGTGTTTAAAATTTTTTTAATACCATCTAGAAGTGCAACGCCTTCTAGAAGTGTTTAAAATCTTTTAAAATTCAACATTATCTGAATGCCAGAATTTCTAAATACGTGAATAACTTAATTGTTTTTTCTGTCAAGATTTTCTTTCAACTGAAGAAACAAGAATATTCTTTTAAAGAAATGTCATGCAATCAGTTTGGACAAGGCAAAACTCACTATTTTAGCTACTATAACTGCATGTAAATTATGAATGAAGCATGAATTAACAAACATTTCTCCAGACATAAATCCTCCAGAATATGATAGCTTAACTAGTTACGGATATATCTAAACCTTCTCTATCTTTACAGTTAATGTTACTTATGGAGATGGCTTGCCATATCATTGCAGTTGCTGTATTTTTTAGACATTTTTATTTGTTTTTAGATGATTCATTATATTTTATGTGTCTAAGCACCTATTAAAAGAACAATTTTGTAAGGCTTCAATGATGATATTCTTCACAGTTATCATTATCTTTGCCAAGACAGTAGCTATGGTCAGAATATCAGCTCTCTAGAGATTTGTCATCAGAATCTAATGCCATCAATTAATCTGTCATACATTCAAAGCCAGTTCCCATGGCAACAGTTTGTTGGATCACTATTAACAATTTATCACCAACTAGCTAATCCTATTAAACATATTTCTTAATTTTGTTCTTGCTATTGTTAATCTGGTTGTTGTTAATATTGCTTTTGTTTCTCCAATCAGCTTTCATTAGTGGTTTATGGGAAACCCACCATTGTGAATCTCACAAACAAATTAAATACTATGATTATTGTTGGGTTAACTAATAGTTAGTATTACTTAAACAGATATATGATAGAAAATTAGTCAACTAAATATTTGAGAATCATTCCCAAGATTTCACATTAAACATACAAAATAATTCTGAAACAATAACTTTATTTACTTTAATATTGTTAATGAAATTTTATATGACTTTTTCATATAAATGATACTAAATTAACTGCCAACTAAACTAATAGCTTTGGCTTAGAATAACTACTTCAAAGGATAAATAGATATATTCAAGCTCCAAGTAAAAGAAAAATGACACTGATATCTCAAAATCTAGATTGGTTTTACCAAATGTATGAGAATGTAGCTGACAATTTTTTGCGTAAGGTATCAATTTAAATCAGCAGTTTAAAGCATTGTATTATTATATAGAAGTTTTATATGTTCAATTATGTTCAATGAAGAAGCCCAAGTTTCCATTAAACTTTCAAACATCTTAAAAATAAACAAAGCATATTTGAATCCCTTAATCTATGAATGGTATGTCAAATAAAAGAATGGATAACCCCCAAATAAAATGTTGATCAAACGACGGATTTTGAATTAAACTGACATTCCAAATAACTTGCACTGGCAAATTTTCAGAACCCAGAATCATACATATAGATTTGTATGTAAATATGTGATTAAGTAATTCTCAGTCAGGATTCTATTCAAGATGACTTGACTCAAAGTTACTCAATAATCCTAATCATTATTACCAACTAATTCTATTCACTGATATAGTAGCATTTTACTTTTAGATGTTTTTTTTAATAATAATAATAGATAAGTTACTATGATTTTCTCTATAATAAGTTTCAGAATCTCACGGGTATCATAGATGAAATGATAACACTACTACTACTACTACTAACAGCAACAATAATAATAATAATAATAATGATAATAATAATATGAAGAAGAAGAAGAAAAATGGTCCCAAATCTTTGCAGAGTTCCAGTTGTTTTTGAGTGGATGGGGAATGGGGAAGTTGATTACATTAATAGCATTACTTGACTGGTACTTATTTAGGCAGAGTCAACCTTCTTGGAATTTGAGCTTAGATCAATTTTATATCTCCAAAGCCTTAGCACTAATTTCTTTATTCCTGGTATTGCCCTCTCACTATAATACAGTCCCAATGTTGGGATGTCTAAAATTAGATACAAAGATAAAGAACTTAGTTGTATAGAGAACTATTGAATAGATCATACATATGGAGTGAGGCAATAATATATTTCTTTGTGGAAAAGTTTAAGTGATCCAAAAACAAACTTAAAGTGTGAGGAAAATGAAGAGAGAAATAACTTTTGAAAAATTTAACAAGTAAATAGTCATATATAATGTGGGCATAAACATTTCTCAGTGGAGGTGCAATGGCCCAGTGGTTAGAGCAGTGGATTCGCGGTCATAGGATCGAGCTTTCGATTCCCATTCTGGGCGTTGTGAGTGTTTATTGAGTGAAAACACCTAAAGCTCCACAAGGCTCCGGCAGGGGATGGTGGCAAACCCTGCTGTACTCTTCCACCACAACTTTCTCTCTCTCTTACTTCCTGTTTCTGTTGTGCCTGTAATTCAAAGGGTCAGCCTTGTCACACTGTGTCACGCTGAATATCCCCGAGAACTACGTTAAGGGTACACATGTCTGTGGAGTGCTCAGCCACTTGCATGTTAATTTCATGAGCAGGTTGTTCCGTTGATCGGATCAGCTGGAACCCTCAACACCGTAAGTGACGGAGTGCCAACAACAACAACAACAACAAACATTTCTCACTAAATGACCATAAGCCTAATTTCAAACAAAAACACCCAATATGATTAATCAAACCAACAAAAACTGATATCATAAAAGTCAGTAAACATATTGATAAAATTGTCTCTAACATTAAAGAGTCGTCATCCCAATCATTACAAGAAAACATGCAAGAAATGATTTGGTGATTTAATCACATTCTTCATATTAATATTAGACTTTTACAATATCGTATTAAAGATTATTATTCTTATATCATTTGACTATCTTTGAAATGTAACCTTCGCATTTGCTAACTATTTAATCAATATCTTTATTGCAATCTAACAATCACTTGCTTTATTTTTACTGTCAACCACTTTTATTGCTTTCCTATTATGCTGTTCATTTAACATCAGGGATTAGAACATCAACATCATCATGCATGCACCTAAAGGTATTTTATAGCATTAAGTTGTTTTATGGATAAAAAAAAAAATGTCACAAAGTATTCCATTCAAGCATGTATTCAACAGACATGGCAAAAATCCCTGGTCTCTTTGGTTTTTCTTAGTTCATGGTATCAAATCTGATTTCTGCAACTCATACTGAAGCTTCCAATGAGATGATGGCCTACAGTCACTGAATAACTGCAAAACTACACAATCAGAAATTTTATTTAAGTAATTTAGATTATTTATTGCTATTAAAACACAATTTCAAAGAAGTAAGCTCTGTACATGTAACTTATGATCATTTTAATTCAGTCTTCAAAAATTTAACAAAACGTTTTCACATCTAACATTGCTATCAACTTTTCATTCCAAATTGTCTCCCATTTCATAACTAACATTTAAATACACATGCATACACAAACACACACACACACGCATGCAACCATATACACACACGCATGCACACACACACACACACACATGCACAATCATATATTCTTTATCTCTTGTCTTTCACTTGTTTCAGTCATTAGACTGCAGCCACTTTGAAGGGTTTTTAGTCAAATGAATCAACCCCAGTACTTATTTTTTAAAGCCTGGTACGTATCTTATCGATCTTTTGATGAACTGCTAAGTTACAGAGGTGCGAACAAACGAATGCCGGTTGTCAAGCAGTGTTGAGGTGGACTAATACAAAGACAAAGACATAAACACACACACACACATATCTATATATACAACAGGCTTCTTTCAGTTTCCATCTACCAGATCCACTCAGCCCAGGGCTATAGAAGAATACACTTGCTCATGGCACTATGCAGTGGCTTGGAAAGCAATTGTCTTACCACACGTCCATGCCTGCGCCTATAATAAAATTTCTAATCAAATAGAATATTGTATTCTCATAGCGGTCCATTTATTAATAGTTTTACAATAGAAAGAGTCGATCAAAATGCTTTCATACATGATAAAAAATATCTATAGGCATAATATATAGAGAGAGACATAATTATATTTATACATACACACACACATACACACACTCACATATACACACATACTCATATACATATATATATATATATATATATATATATATAGTGCAAGGTCATTTGCGGACCATGTATATAGTTCATCATCATCATCATCGCCGTTTAACGTCCGCTTTCCATGCTAGCATGGGTTGAACGATTTGACTGAGGACTGGTGAACCAGATGGCCACACCAGGCTCCAATCTGATTTGGCAGAGTTTCTACAGCTGGATGCCCTTCCTAATGCCAACCACTCCGAGAGTGTAGTAGGTGCTTTTACGTGCCACAAGCATTGTGCCTGTAATGGTGGGAACTTGCTAACCACCGTATTAATTACCTTATTGTTGTTGTTGGCACTCCGTCGCTAATGACATCGAGGGTTCCAGTTGATCCGATCAATGGAACAGCCTGCTCATGAAATTAATGTGCAAGTCGCTGAGCACTCCACAGACACGTGTACCCGTAACGTAGTTCTCGGGGATATTCAGCATGGCACAGTGTGACAAGGCTGACCCTTTGAATTACAGGCACAACAGAAACAGGAAGTAAGAGTGAGAGAAAGTTGTGGTGAAAGAGTACAGCAGGGTTCGCCACCATCCCCTGCCGGAGCCTCGTGGAGCTTTAGGTGTTTTCGCTCAATTAACACTCACAACACCCGGTCTGGGAATCGAAACCATGATCCTATGACCGTGAGTCCACTGCCTAACCACTGGGCCATTGCGCCTCCACATTTAGAGTGATTAGAGAGAGACTTAATCCCAATTTTGAACAGTAGCTGTAGCTTTTCTTTTGTTCAGTATGATTATTATTATTTTTTTTTTTTTTGCAACTGCACATATATAACTCCACATATAACGTTGAAGTCGTTAGTGGGCAGCAGGTCATTATCGTGACTGAGGAAAGATGTTGCTTTTAAGCAACTTTACATACATAAAGATTAGGAGTTTAGTGAAAACGGCATTCATGTTTATTGAAATAATTTGCTTACAAATGGAAGACAGATGCTTTATTCATTAGACCAATTTCTCCTGTTCTGAGTTCAAACTGCATTAATATTGATATTAAATACCAATCTCCTGGATCTAAAAATTGATGCAATCCATCCTGTACGTATATTGATCATGTGATTTACTAAATTAAAGCATTCAAAGGATTTATGTTGCACTCATGATAGTATTAAGCTACACTATCTCTTCTTCATCAAAAAGAAGTGCTAGTAGTTTCAAATGACATGATATGAAATCATATTTTCCATTGTTATGTATGATGTCAAGTCAACTTAATTCTGTCAATAGCATTTACTGTAATGTTCACATAAACATATTTCTTTTATGTGATAACCAAAGCTTATATGCATAGTGCCTAGTGTTATTGGTATATTTCATGTCTGATCTTATGTAATCTTTTCCCCTTTGACCTTTTCATATATATTATTTCTTTGTTGATTTTCATGATTTATTTACTTATGATATACTTAATGAGGTAAAAAGTGATATTTAACTAAATTTCCTATATACATTCACCAAATTAAACATTTTAATAGTGTCAGAAATAAAATTGTTGTTTACAGATTTTTTAGAGAAATTTTCAGTTATGTAAACAGATCAATATGCATGTGAATATAAATATTTAATATTCTCTTAAAATAATATTTAGGTTAATATTACAAGTGAAAGCATGTGAGCCTAACAAGAGAAAAATAATCCTGATTTTTAACAATTTTAGTCTCATTCAAATTTGATTAAGCCAAAATGAATATTACTCCTTAGTCTTGTTTGTTCACAGGTTTATTGTATAAATTTTGAAGAGCCATTCTGCCTTTTTACCTTTAAGTATTACGTTGACAAATGTTTCATCATTGTATCTATAAATCATCATCATCACCATCATTTAACGTCCGCTTCCATGCTAGCATGGGTTGGACGATTTGACTGAGGACTGGCGAAGCGGATGGCTACACCAGACTCCAATCTGATCTGGCAGAGTTTCTACAGCTGGATGCCCTTCCTAACGTCTACCACTCCAAAAGTGTACTTGGTGCTTTTTACGTGCCACCGGCACAAGAGCAGTACTGGCACTTTTTAACACAGCTATCCTCATCTATTCTTGCCAAGTGACCATGCCAGCGCAATCGTCTCTCTTGCACACCACAACTGATGCTTCTTAGGTCCAATTTTTCTCTCAAGGTACTTACACTGTATCGAGTATGCACACTGACATTACACATCCATCGGAGCATACTGGCTTCTTATCTTGCGAGCTTA
Organism: Octopus bimaculoides; assembly: GCF_046866305.1. Classification (NCBI taxonomy): domain Eukaryota; kingdom Metazoa; phylum Mollusca; class Cephalopoda; order Octopoda; family Octopodidae; genus Octopus; species Octopus bimaculoides. The sequence continues at coordinate 55,991,835 of NC_142930.1, read as the reverse complement.
TGCATGTCTTCAGCAGTCACGGCCCATGTTTCACTTGCATGTAGCATGGTTAATCATACACATGCGTCACGCAGTTTACCTTTTACTGTGAGCGAGAGGCCCTTTGTCACCAGCAGAGGTAAGAGCTCTCTGAACTTTGCCCAGGCTATTCTTATTCTAGCAGCTACACTTTCAGCACACCCTCCCCTGCTACTGACTTGGTCACCTAGGTAATGGAAGCTATCAACTACTTCTAGTTTTTCTCCCTGGAATGTGGCATCTTTTATAAATGCCCCAGGAAAGAAGAAATTAATTTAAAATATAAAGGATGTAGAAAGTAAAGTATTCAACTACATGCATAAAGATTGATATTATCTGAATAAAGTATACATGATATTAGGTTGGTTTATTAATATAAACTCTGCTTCTAATAGACAGCAAGCTGAAAGAATTGTTACCATTCTTGACAAAATACTTAGCAGCATTTCTTCTAACTTTACATTCAGAGTTCAAATACCACAAGGTTGACTTTGCTTTTCATCTTTTTGGGATCAATAAAATAAGTACCAGTTGATGTAATCAACTTGGCCCTTCCCATAAAATTGCTAGCCTTGTACTAAAACCTAAAACCACTATTAACTCAATATTAACTCCTTGTTTGCATATTTATCTACCACCGTTGTACTTTAGCATGCTGCAAATTTTAGGACTAGAGTTGATGTTAACCCAGATAATAAGTTACCAAATCACTTTTGTTTTGTATGTTGCTACTGAACTAAATTAAGAACAATTGCATTCTAAGTTATAACAATGAAAAATGATTTTCAGCAAGCTAATGTTCAGAGATACTTCTACAGTCCCATAATCAATTAAGTGATTTTGTAGACATATTTGGAATAGTTGTGGTAATTTGTATGATACATATCATGCATTGTTGTAATGCAACTGGTTGTCACTTCCAAGAAATTGAATTTCAAAGCAAGTAATCGAAAAATGATAAACAAAAAGTCAATTAACATAAGTGGCTATTGAAACACAAACAATCCTCAGAGTATTGAACTGACACAGTCTATCAACGATATTCTATTTTCAAGAATACTTCAGGTGCTGCACTAAAATTACTTTCACCAATTTATTTTTGATTAAGAATTTAAACATAAATCATCCACACATGTCTTTGCACACAATTATGTATGTACATATGACCAAAGGCAGACATACAAACATGCACATGTAAATATATCTATGTTTGTATTCATCTATATGTGTCTATATATATACATATATATGATACTCTCTTTCTCTCTCTCTCGCTATATATATATATATATATATATAGATATGCAGGGCAGGGAATCGTCAATTAGTAATAAAATTACTAATTAACAATTTTGCCTGGTAGCTCAGTATGAAAAAACCTTTTCGGTAAAAAACATTTATAATCATAAATATATAGGGATTGACAGTAACCTGCTTCTCCAACATACTGAGAATTCAGAAATAGCAGTCAAAGAACTACTGATTTCAAAACTACAAATTATTACTCCAGATTGATAGTGATATTTTTGATACACACAGAACAAAAAACAGTAGAGAAGAGTAAAAAAACCACCTGCCTTTAGTTATATATATATATATATATATATATATATATATATATATATATATATATAATCATAAATATATAGGGATTGACAGTAACCTGCTTCTCCAACATACTGTATGTTGGAGAAGCAGGTTACTGTCAATCCCTATATATTTATGATTATAAATGTTTTTTACCGAAAAGGTTTTTTCATACTGAGCTACCCTGCAAAATTGTTAATTATTAATTTTATTACTAATTGACGATTCCCTGCCCTGCATATCTATCTATATATATATATATATATATATATATATACACATACACACACATACACATATTTATGAATGCATGTATATGTGTGTATGTGTGTGTATAACATACATATGCTTGTTGTCTTCACCTTTGACACCCATACAAAAGTGCATTGTTTGGATGTGCGAAAGCAATTTCTTTTTCAAGTATCTGTTTGCAAGTGACTGAAATTTGAAAATAAATTCTGACTCAAATTTAGAAAAATCAAGTTTGTGGAATTGATGCATATGCAATACTCAGTAGAATGTATTTATCAATTGGTGTCAAAATTGGCACATAAAGTAATGTATTTAGTGAAAATTATTTTCCAATTCGCTATTTCATTGACTAGAAGGAGAAACAAAATAAGTCAAACAGATATGTATTAAATATTTATGTATTTGTATCTACACACAGGTGCACCAACATACATGTATGAACGTATGAATGTTTATATATATGGGGAAAAAGTAAGTTCAAAAGAGAACAATTCAAACATTCTGAGAAAGAATTATTTCTAATAAAGATTCATCATATTCATACAAAAACAGCCAGAACAAGTAATAAAATATAACAATATTTTTCAGCTTATATATATATATATATGTGTGTGTGTGTGTGTGTGTGTGTGTGTGTGTGTGTGTGTGTGTGTGTGTGTATGCATGTATATATGTATGTATGTATATATAAATTTAGATTCAGTAGGGTATATAATACCACTTACTAAAATCAGACCCAATGCTCCAAAAACCACCATAAACTCACAATAAAGATTCACATGAGCAATGCAATGAACATATGAGAAACAGGCATACCTTTGCATTGAATACAACAGTATGTAATGTATATTTCAATATCAATTGCTTTCATGCTTTGCATTACAGACATACTCTGCGATCTTCAATTGAAAATAACATTTTAACATCTATTTCTAAAATATTCGCTACATTAGCTTGTGTGCATTCCTTACTTTAAATGTCCCACTCTGTTTAAAAGAAAACTATCACGACCAAGAAAAAACTTAAATAAAGAAGTATTTTTACAGTTATTAATAGTATTAATAAGGTAATTGTGGAGGGGCAATGTCCCAGTGGTTAGGGCAGTGGACTCGCGATCATAGGGCATCGTCGTAAGCGACGGAGTGCCAACAACAATCACTTTAGATACCTCTGCAGTTATGAGCAGACATAGCTATCCTCTCAGCACCCCCACTCTGTTCTTGACAGAAAATACAGGAGGTAAAGTTTGGCAGGAGAGAGGATTGCATCAGGACTGGGCTTGTATTTTATTTAACTTCAAAGTGTAAAAAGACAAGTTGATCTCAGCAGGATTTGAACACAGAGCAGAAAGAAAAAAAAAAAACAGAACAAATATCTCAGAGAATTCTCTCCAATATATGTTATGGCAATGATCTATTTAACCTGTCTGTCTCTATTCAGAAAATCTGGTATCGACATCACAACTGAGACTAGTAAATACTGTATACTTTAATCTCAAGACATATAACTAATACTCGTATGCAGGCATAAATATATTTAGCTATGATTTCAAGAGACATTTATACTGATTCCCTCTGTGTACACATATTAATGTTTTTACACAAATCTGCTTGATAGTATGATTGTCAAACATATTTGAACCTGATGACTGGCAGTATTTTTTTTATCAGCTGAAAAAACAGCGGTTTTGTTTCAGTTAAGCAAGTCTATATTTTAATAGTCTGTCAGCCCTAAATTCTTACAGAAGACAATCCACTTTGTAAAAAAAAAAAACCGTCCTTGCCATGAAATATTTCTGTTTTGAACTTAGCAGAAATTCTCTGAAACAGTAAAGTGACGTCAAAGTCATCAATAAAAGAAAAGTAACCCTACCAAAGAATAAATAATGAAAAACATGGCCAAAGCAGTTCATCACATTAGTGTTCCACTTGGGAAATCCATCTTCTGTCACCGATGCTAAAGACACCCAGAAAAATACATCTTAAGTTATGTCAAAAACAAGAAAGTATAACATGACAAAGTAATGATTTTTTAAAAATATTTCATTTCATTGTGAAAGCTTATTCACAGCGAAGTAGTTAAAATATGTTTTAAGTACTTTTGTCAAATGTCCAGCTATTATTCTAATATTTTTCTCTTTAACTATTTTCCTTATGTTCAGTGAGCTTTATAATTTTGGCTATGAGTAGCATATTGTTTTCTGTAACATATTTACTCAATAATTTTTTTTTTTTTTTTTAATTTTTATTTTATTTGTGCTGACTGAGTGTTGACTTTAAACATCAGATATCTGTTATTCTAAAGTTGCTAACTGTTGCTAATAGTCAATTTGTAGAGAAAGTAAAATGCTGGAAGAGAATATAATTAGGATTGCAAATAATGTAATTTGCATCAGGTAGGAAAGCACAGGAAGGAAAGTATTCGATAAAATGATGAAATCGGAAATTATGATCATTTGCTAAGATACAGATATAAGATTATAGATCAGAAAATAAATGACAAGCAACGCGGAAATGTAGTCTCCTGTAATTACTTGGAACAAAGTCAAAATGCAGTGAAACAGAAAGACTCCAAACATATTTCTTGTTCTATATCTCATTCATTAACATTTTTATATTTCTGGGTGTTTTGGCTAGAAATAAAAAAATAAAAAATCTTTACTTTTTCATACAACAATGGACTTTCATCAGTCTAGCCAATAAGACAGTGTACCTCTAAGACAAAAGCCTGAACAGGTGTTTAAATAAATTCAAGATTGTTTAGCTATCTCAATACACTATTTGTTTTTATAAGTGTGATCAAGATAATAACAAGACTATATGTTGTGATACAGATTATCCATACTTGTTAAGTGGTTTCAGGGCTGCATTGTTCAGTAGACAAAGTTATGCTTCATTTCTTGATAGAAGGAAGGAGTGCTTTGTATAATTCTAAGTAGAATTTTCACATTGCTTCTAGCAAGATATGAGTGTATAAGTGAAATATGAGTCAACAGTAGTAGTAGTAGTAGTAGTAGTAGTAGTAGTAGTAGTAGTAGTAGTAGTAGTAGTAGTAGTAGGAGTAGTAGTAGTAATGGTTTCTGTAATTATCTATCTTTTGTTGATATATTATAATGCATCAGATATTTAAAGTAGGAGCAACATGATGTTAGAGCTAAATAATGTATTATGAAGAAAAAAAAAAGTAACAAAGACATCCATATTGCAAGAAAAATACCCATTAGAAAATAATGAATTCAATGTAGCCTTTTCATCTAGACCAGCTATGATAAATGTCCCTTTCCAGTACCTGCAATATCCTAAAATGAACTAGCCACATTCAGATCCAGAGTACTTCATTGAACTGAACATTATCAAACTATGATCATGCAAGAAAGTAGCAGTTTTTCAATGCTATGATGTTCATTTCATTTCCCAAAATTATTAATCACAAAACAAAGGGTTCCACTTAGAGAGTGAATCACAATCAGATTCACTTAAGAACTTGTTGCCTGTCACATTGTGTGTGTGTGTTGGCACTCTGTCGCTTACGACGTAGAGGGTTCCAGTTGATCCGATTAACGGAACAGCCTGCTCGTGAAATTAGCGTGCAAATAGCTGAGCACTCCACAGACACGTGTACCCATAACGTAGTTCTCGGGGACATTCAGCGTGATACAGTGTGTGACAAGGCTGACCCTTTGAATTACAGGCACAACAGAAACAGGAATTAAGAGTGAGAGACAGTTGTGGTGAAAGAGTACAGCAGGGTTTGCCACCATCCCCTGCCGGAGCCTCGTGGAGCTTTAGGCGTTTTTGCTCAATAAACACTCACACTGCCTGGTCTGGGAATCGAAACCGCGATCCTATGACCGCGAATCCACTGCCCTAACCACTAGGCCATTGCGCCTCCTCCTGTCACATTAGTGTAAAATAATTACTCTTTTACTCGTTTCAGTCATTTGACTGCGGCCATGCTGGAGCACTGCCTTTAGTCGAGCAAATCGACCCCAGGACTTATTCTTTGGAAGCCTAGTACTTATTCTATCAGTCTCTTTTACCAAACTGTTAAGTTACGGGGACGTAAACACACCACCATCGGTTGGTAATGATGGGCAAAATGCTGTTAAACATTTTGCCCAGCATATAATGGGCTACAACAAATATTCTGCTCAATACCACAGGTTTGCTTGTCAGTTGATTGACCTTAAGCAGTTGAGCATGTCTTTTGGTGGCTGACAATATGTGTGTTTCTGATCACAAGCAGAAATTGTGGGAGAGCATCATAGCCATGTGTTGAGAGGAATTCTATGGGGTTTGAATAATTCACATCTGGAAACATGAATGTTTCATTCAACGTTTTTAAACAAGGACCTTTTGAATGGGAAGGGCTACTCAACCTGAAGAAAATTCTAACTGGACCCCACCTGTAAGGCCATGCACTGTTTATCTTGATAAGAGATCACTGTCACATATAAATGGTTGTAATGCATGTGTCTGGTGTACTCTTAGCAGATGGGTAATCATGATGGGTATATTGGGCTTCATATATCTGTACCCCAGTGTCACTTTGATGGCATGCGCTGCTCTCTCAATCAATAATAATAATAATAATAAAATCCTGTCTATGTAATCTCAAATTTTAAAACAAACTCATAATTTTCTTATGTGTTCTTAAACATTCTGTAGAACAGCACTAGGTGCAAAACCAAATATTTGACACCTTAGGTATAACACCAACATGAACTTCTAACTTGTTGTCTCTTGAGGTCACTGAGTGACAATTGGAGTCAACTTGTACAAGTACAAAGCAAAAGTCAAACATATAATAATAAGAACAACAACAACAATGACGAGAGCAACAACAACAGTTGCCACAGAATATCATGCTAAAAGTGATGGCAGTTCATACTTTTCTATGGCCAATACCTCATAAAACTGAGTAGAGTAGGAAGAGAGGCAAAACTTGCAACTCTGGTTGAGAAGCATAGCACTCAATACTGCAACTGAAGAATTCTTGGTTATAGCAGAAAGAATGAATGCTTTGCCATCAAAAACCACTAAGAGCATATAATGAAGCAAAAGATATTAAGTAACTGTGGAATATATAGAACAGGTGAAACATTTCGCCACATAGTCTCTTACTGCCAAGTACTAAGCCATAATATATTTATAGGTATGACAGGTTCTGAAAAGTATGCCAGCAGTTTGAAATACTAAGAGAAAAGAGATGATGTAAATATACACTAAAATGTCTCAGAAAATGACAAGCTTATATTCTGGGACATAACAATTGACACAGAAAAGAATTTTGAATGCTAATTGCCCAAATACTGTTGTCAAAGATGTACTTGCATAGCAAGTGACCTGATCTGAGATCATGTGCTGGAACGAAAACAATTGCAGTGTGGAAGGTGTTTATAAGCCATTAAAGAAACACAAAAACCATTAGATTCACTTCAACATTTAAATTTGATTTTCCAAAATATTTTCATTGCTTTGAGACATCGACCTGTTCACTGACAAAATTCCATGCTGCATTTTGTCAGTGAACAGGTCACAGTCTCAAAACAACGAAGATATTTTGGCAAATTAAATTTAAATGTTGAAGTGAATCTAACGGTTTTTGCGTGTTTCTTAAATGGCTTATAAACACCTTCCATGCTGCAATTATTGTCAAAGAACTGACAAGAAAGGACATGCTCCTTAATTGAACTATTGATCCTAAAAGATAATGATATATCTTTTAAGTAAATGGAGATATTATTCAAATTAAAATATCTCCAAATAAAGATAAACAGGATGTGGTGACTGAAAACTGTAATAGGCACTTTGGAAATGTTTAAAAGACATACAGCCAAAATCATAGTCAGGACATGGAAATATGCATAACATGGAGAAATAGCACTGGTAGGCAGTGGGCATATATTATGCTAATATAGTAGAAAATACAAAGCCAATAGAAAACATTTTTTCAAAGCTACTCAGAGTTGTGTTTTGTACTGCAATGAAAGTATGCACTAAAAATATGACTACTGGAAAATAGCAACAGAAATAAGAACGACAACATCAGTTGTTTCTAATTTAAGCACAAGGTCATCAGATTTAAGTGGAGAGTTCTAGCCAATTACATTGACCTTCCATATCTCAACTGGTACTTTCTTTTATCAACTTCATAGAAGTGAAAAGTGAAGGTAGCCTCAGCGGGATTTGAACTCTGAGCATAATGAGCCAGAATAAATGCACAAAGTATACTTTATGATGTTCTAATGACTATGCCAATAAAATGGCATAATGTTGAAGTTTAACATTACATAACTTTATTGAAGTTATATATTCTATTGCATGCAGAATGAGTGGAAAGAAACCAACGTTTGTTAAAACTTAATCCTGGACTGCAAAGCACCACATAGCTTTTGACAATACTATCAAAATTCATGTATGTTTTTTCAGTCATAGTCCTTCAGCTGTCATTTCTGAGATTTAATGATTAGAAAAGAACATAAAACTATGTGCATGTTTATGATTCCATAATGAAAGTAAAAATGATTTCACTGTTGTGAATCTATCTTTATCTGAAATGCTGTCATTAGAATTTTGGTAATAAATCCTTGTAAATGTATCTAAATAGTAGCCTATGTTCTAGATTACTTCCATTAACAGATTATTTAAATATTTTCTAGAGTATGATTTCTAAAAATATCCACATGTATCAAAATTGGAAACATTTGCTCTTCTTATGAGAATGTTTACCAGGCTATCAATAATGTCTCTAGAATTTCGATTGTTTATTCTATGTACCTTATACTAAAACCATTCATTTCATTTACTAGAACTCTGATAGAGTATGTTTTCATCTATTAAATTAGTACATAATTAGAGTAAAGAATTGAATTCACTTCATCAGAAAAAATGGTTTCTAAATTCCTCAAAGTATTGCTTACTGAACCCCAAACCAGCTATAATCAATCATTCATAGCTATGATTAAAAATGTTCTCTATCTATGAGTTTTGTCTTATTTATTGTTCAGGGACAGTGTATCTAGGATTATCCAATTTGTTCTTCTTGATAGAATTTGATTTCTAGCAAGATTTTATTTATAGCTCTACCATACTGAATAGCTATGCAAATGTTTCCTCTTTAGCTTGTAACAATGTTGGTTTCTAAATTTAGGGATCTGTTATTTATAACAAGAGGAAAATTAATGAGATTTTGAATATCTTATTTTAAACAGATTTAATTTCTGGAAGGTATTCATTCATCTCAATCAAATCTGTTTCTTTCATGCTAGCCTCGGTAAGAATAAAGGTAAAAATACATAAGTAGAAAATAATATAAATAATAAAAATATTACTCAGAATGAGGTTATTGTTATTATTAATATTTATATTCTTTCTATTTTCCATTCTTTTCCTGAGTTACCTATGTCATGCCTCATCTCCCTTTTGCCGCTTAGAAATGCAATACATTCAGCAATGTATATTCTTCTTATTATTATATTTATTATCATTTTGGTTTGTCTCAGGTTCAGTCTTATTCCTGGTAGGAATTATGTGGATAGCAGGTTACTACCGGTAACCTTAAGTATCCACAAGTTTCCAACAGTCTTTCAAGTGCTTAGAACCCTCCTAATAATCCTTGCTGTCCCCAAAAGACACACTTTCTGTAGGAGCTCTGCCAGGCATTCTGTTTCAATCTCTCTCTGCTATTTGTCTATATCTTAGCTTGCTATTCCCAGCACACCAATTATTATAGGCATGACCTTTACTGTTCACATGCTCCAAATTTTTCCTATTTCAAATTTTAGGGGTTTGTATTTTTTATGTTTATCTTAAAAGCTGGAATCAAATGGACATGTTGGGTCGATAAGTATGCAACTTCACTTTTCCTTATCTATTTATTATTTATTACTCTATCTATTATTATTATTATTATTATTATGTGAGAGAGCAATGCATGCCATCAAAGTGACACTGGAGTAAAATATACGAAGCCCATTATACCCATCATGACTACCCGTCTGACAAGGGTACACCAGGAACATGCATCACAACCATATGTGCGCGACATGGTAATCTCATATCAAGATAACCAACACATGACCTCGCAGGTGGGGCCCAGTTAGAATTTTCTTCAGGTCGAGTAGCCCATCTCACTCAAAAGGTCCCTGAATAAGGTTTGTTTAAGGATGTTGAGCAAAACACTCATGTTAACAAAGGTGAATTATTTAAACCCCAAAGACTACCTCTCAACACATAGCTATGATGCTCCCCCACTACTTCTGCCCAGGATCAGAGATGCACATATCGTCAGCCACCAAGGGACATGCTCAACTGGTTACGGTCAAACAACTGACAAGCAAGTCTGTGGTATTGAGTAGAATATTTGCTGTAGCCCTATTCTATTCATTATTCCTCAGCTATTTAGTATGTGGTGTGTGCTTATATTACATCTTGCCACTTTCTAACCCTCCTCCCCACTTTGCACACAGTTTCCAATCTAGCACTTTCACTACCTAGTCATGTCACCACAACTTGTAGTGGTTTTGGCAAGTCTAGAGCATTCGTTCATGATATGGGCAAGAGTTTCATCCTCTATATTACAGATGCAGCACAGCAGAGAAACTTGTCCATTCCTAAGGTTGACCCTTCTGTTCATAGCCAAAGATTGGTCTTGCACTGCCAGTATAGTGCTCTTGGTCTCTTTTTTTTTAGGGTCCCTTTCATCAGCCAATCCTACCTATCTTTTCCAGCAACGTCTGTTGTGACTATTATTATTATTATTTATTGTCTTTGTACAGCTTCTAACACTGGAGTTATACTATGGTACCAGTTGATCCCTACCAGTGAACTAAGGTAACACTCCTTATTTTTCGAGCACCATCCAGAGTGTTCAAGCGGTTCCAAGCAGTGCTGTTTTCTGCAAGTGCTCCACCCTTATTGCAGTCCCTATTTGTTCTATGTACTTCTCAAGATTTTTACTCACACTTCCAAGGGCTCCAACAGTTATTGGTAGTACCACCACCTTTTTCATCGACCACAACTGCTTAACCTCCCAAGCTAACCTGTCATATTTATCGACTTTTCTTTCTTCCTTCCTTATCACATACTGTGTTGTCAGCTGGACATGCTATATCTATTATCCAGCATCGTTTGCTTTCTTTCTCAGTTAACACTATTATTATTATTGTTGTTATTATTATTGTTCAGTAGTTTTATTTTTATAACGTGCTTTCACTTCACTACCGAGCACAGCTCTATGTGCCTTGGGTATGTGCTGTGATGCTCTTATGGTTACTGTATTATTATTATTACTATTATTATTATCATTATTATGCTGGGGCATACTCATTTAATTAGTAGGTATTTTATCTTGGTATTCAGTGACAAGTCTTCTCAAATCTCAAGAAACTATCCTAGGATTCTTCAGAATATAGGATGGTACCTTTCTGCAGGTCAACAATGCAAGTTCTCTTTCACTCTTTCACTTTTTTAGGTAACATTTTGTAGCATCAACATGCTGGTGTCCCAGAAGTAATCGGTGCTAAGTACACCAATTACCATCAGGGTACCAGTACATTGATGGTTCTATGAGGATTTATTATATAATGTTTGTCTCTTTAATTTTCTAATATGCAGATAAGTATAAGATTTGTGTGATGTTAACTTTCTAGAATATGTAAAATTATCATAGCCATAACATATAGGGATCAAGAAATGTATCATATTTAAGTCAAAATTATGAATTAAAAAATGATAAGAAAGATGAGAATGCATTTAATAGGGATCTTTCAATTTAGATTCAAACTTTGTTCCAACTTCTTAGTTATAATCATGATCTGTTTATTTTATGTTATCAGTCTGTATTGTTGTTTTGTTTTATAGTCACTCCCTGAGCTAAAAAGCATACAAACAAAACTCATGAATATATACTGGTGTGTATATGTAAATGTATTCATATATACATACATACAAGTATATGCATTCATACACACACACACACGTGTGTGTATCATCATCATCATCAATATTTAACTTTCGCTTTCCATGCTGGCAGGTTCCAGTCTGATTTAACAGGGCTTTTATACCTGGATACCCTTCCTAACACCAACTGCTCTAAGAGTGTAATGGGTACTAACACAAGTACTATTTATATGACACTAGCAATAGCCACAACTATGATTTCACTTGGCTTGACAAGTCTTCTCAAGCATGACATATCGCCAAATGACTCAATCACTTTCCATCACTTCTGTGAAGCCCAGCATTCAAAGATCATACTATCAGCAATGACCACAATTATGATTTCACAGGTGCTGTTCACATGACATTGGCGACAGCCATGGTTGCGATTTATATCTATATAACACCCTCATGCATAAACACACACATGTTTTTTCATTGGGTGTTGATAGGATCAAGAGTTCAATATCCATAAATTTCTGCTGTCATCTGAACAATTAAAGATGACAATATATTTTGAAGGTAAATATTAATGTTAATAAAATATTTCATATCAGAAATTCATTTCCATACTTTTAATTTTAGCCTACTCTGTATTTTCTATTGACAATTACTTAGCCTGAATTTTGCAATTTTAGTTTCACAATTTAATAGTATTTCATAAATCAAATATATTAAATGCCTTCAGGAAATTAGATGTATGAACTTCAACACTTTATATGCATGAAAACCTATTAAGAAACTGCAATAGTTTTTTCCTCGATTTGCATGCTCATGTAATCAAATTTTAAAAAAAGAGCAAACCCTTATATATATCAGTGTGAACTCATTTTATACAAATTACAAATTCCACTTCAAATTGTCTAGTTCTCTCTCTCTCTCTCTCTCTCTCTCTCTCTCTCTCTCTCTCTTTCTCTCTCTCTCTCTATATATATATATATATAGAAAGAGAGAGAGAAAGAGAAAGAGAGATTTATATATATATATATATATATATATATATATATATATATATATATATATATATATATATATATATATATATATATATATAAAAACAAATAGTAAATGAGTATATGCATATATACGTACAGGTATGTGCATACCGACATCCACCTGTATGTATAGGTGCATATCTGGGTACAGGACATTGCAAACAAAACAGAGACGAGAAAACACACAAGCCACATAGAGAACATTCTACTCCATCAGCTACCGCCGTTTTAACACCGGCGTTTCGAAGAGCTGGGCAGGACGCATCGTTAAAACGGCTCTTCCCATGGACCGCAAATTAAATTTGTATACACAAATTAAATCTTGCCATGGAGGAATGTAGTGGCGGACAAAAAACAAGACAGGAAAACAAACAGAAAAGGTTTTACGGCCAGACGAGAAAAATTATGTGTGTATGAACGCTGTGAGGCACGAACTTGAAAGTAGGGACGAAGTGGTTCACGTGTTTGCTCGGCGATAGCCAAGGAAGAAAAGGATTATTGACAGGAAGCATGTGACCATGCTGGTGTAAGGGGAAGAGAGAGAGTGATAGAGGGAGAAACAAAGGGAGGAAGTAGAAGAATAGGTGAGCAACGAGAGGAAAAGAGAAAGAGAGGAAGTACAAGGGGGAAAAAGAGATTCGTAGTAGTAACAGAGGAAGAACGAGAGGGGTAAAGCGAGATACGTAGTAGTAAAGAGGAAGAACGAGGGGAAGAGAGAGAGAGTGGTAGAGGGAGAAAGTAGAAGAATAGGTGAGCAACGAAAGGAAAAGAGAAAGAGAGGAAGTACGAGGGAGGGAAAAGAGATACGTAGTAGTAACAGAGGAAGCACGAGAGGGGTAAAGCGAGATACGTAGTAGTAAAGAGGAAGAACGAGAGGGGGAAAAATGATAGAGGAAGAGAAAGAGATAGAGTAGCGTCGGAAAATATGAAGTTACGGTGTGTGTGTAAGTGCATGTGCATGTGCATGGGCATGTGTAAGGACTTTCGAGCGAGATCGTTGCCAGTGCCCCTGGACTGGCTCTTGTGCGGGTGGCACATAAAATACACCATTTTGAGCGTGGCCATTGCTAGTACCGCCTGACTGGCCTTCGTGCCGGTGGCACATAAAAGCACCCACTACACTCTCGGAGTGGTTGGCATTAGGAAGGGCTTCCAGCTGTAGAAACTCTGCCAAATCAGATTGGTGCCTGGTGTAGACATCTGGTTTCACCAGTCCTCAGTCAAATCATCCAACCCATGCTAGCATGGAAAGCGGACGTTAAACGATGATGATGATGATGTGTGTGTGTGTGTGTGTGTGTGTATACCAGAGTAAGCACGTATATGTGAGATAAGGTAGAAAAAATAGTACTTGAATACTGGAGGTAGAGTAACATGCTTTATTTAAAAAAAGCAACAAAAATATCACAAAAATTGTTACTCAAAGTTTCACATTCCCGTTTGCTGGACAGTTTTGCTTAAACCCACTGAATGGGAACGTGAAACTCTGAGTAACAGTTTTTGTGATATTTTTTGCTGCTTTTTTAATAAACTATATATATATATATATATATATATATATATATATATATATATATATATATATATATATATATTTGGTTCGTTCTCAGTCGAAAGACACCTGTTGTTGTTTCTTGTTTGTATTTGTAATTGTGTACCATGTTCTCCGTTTTTTTTTGTCTTTGTTGCCATGTGATCCTGATTATTTTATGCATAGCTCAACAAAGCTATACTTAAATCTTTTCTTCTTATTTATTTGTTTTAATCCTTAGACAGTGTCCATGCTGGGACACAGCAGTAAAAGGTTCAGTTAAACAAACTCCAGTTCCCAATTTTTATAAGCTTAGTATGTATCCTATTAGTCTCCTTTTCTACACTGCTAAGTAGTGGGTAAGAAAACAAATTAACACTGGTCAAGCTGCAGTGGAGTGATGACAAACACACATACACACAAACAAAAAGACACGCATGCATGGACATACACATACACACTCACACTTACACATGCACACTTACATACACACATGCACACAAACACAAACATGCATCTTTCAATTTCCATCAACCGAATCTAAGACTGGTGTTATAATAGAAGACACTTGCCTAGACCACATGGTTGGGAAGTATGTTTCTTAACCACACAGCCACACCTATGTCTGAAGACATAAGTAATATAAGAAATGGGTAATGTTTTCATATTATAACACTAGCTCAGTCACAGACTTAGCTCACCAAGAATTTTTTACTATTATGTAGCATGTGTCCAAGGATGACTACATGAAGCCCTTTTGACTAAATACATTGTGAAATTGAAGTAACTTGACCAAAATATTGGTACATTTTTATTGATGCTAGATGAAACATTGATATGTTAACTACAATTAAGCAAATTATTCACAAAGAAAATTTAAGTAAATAATAAACGTCTTCTATTTACGTTTTGATTTCAAATAAAACATTACCAATATGATTCTATATCCAAAATTTAGTTTCCCATTTCTTCATGGAATTTAATATTATGTTTTGCATTTCTCAGTACTTTATACACACACACACATGTATGATAGGTAGTGTAAAGTTCCTGGCTTTGGGTAAAAGAAAATACAAGATCACTTAACTATGATTTCAATCAACATATTCTCCTCTCAGATTCACACATTTATTGCAGCAGTCTTTCAGTTTTTCTAAGCTCTGCTAAAGAACTTGGAAGGTTAGGTCTCCAACTAAGCCTTCTGTAATACTCTTAAAGCCAGGAACTTTGCAGCACTCCCTCGTATTTATAAAATGTAGTATATTACAAAATTGTTAATAAAAGTATCTTACCTCAAATTCAAATCAAAAGCACACATTCATCTATGCTGACATAATTTGAGTATTAGAGTGTGAGATTCTAAATATATCAATGAGTTTCACTGCAAGATTTATCAACTTACCTGGAAAACAACAAAAATAAAATATAATATGTATGAATTTATGAGAGGCATATGTTTAAAATGTTTGAAGCAAAATAAATTTCAATATACATGACAAAAAAGCTGTTGTATCTAATGAATCAAGGAAAAATGTAAGGATGGCTAATGATCGTTAAATCACTCAACAAGTGTTTGTAAGTATTTTACTTTAATGGCAATCCTACCACTCAATTAAAAATTTGTCTGCAATTGTATTGTTTATGTTAAAACTGGCACCAATAAATACATTCAATATGAGGTCAACTAAATAATGTGACAATCAGAAAAGACTTTTGAATAATGAAATTGAGAAGAATGAAAGTCTACTTTATGAATTTTAAAAATTGTCTCATTTAAATTTTGTTATCCTTGCCTGTATTATATTATAGTTATATCTGTATAGTTAAATTCTGTGAGAGGCCATTTCTTTATAAAAAAATGGATGCTATAGTAAAAGAGCAGTTAATGAGAATATCTTGCTTTAAATTTGTAGGAAGTTTACTGACACCAAAACAATTCTATGTAACAGATGCAATTTTATCAAAACTTTCTTGATGCATTTGACTGTTTTTCTTTTGTCACCCTCTTCATGTCTCACGTCACAAATCATTTATTAAATAATAGCTAAACAAGTTAGTGCAAATATATTTAATGCAAATGACATCAAAAAAATTAACCAGAGATTATTAAGCTGTGAAGAAAAACAATATTAGTATGGAAGATAACTCCACACATGTTTGGTCTCATTAGATCTTCTCAGCAAATCATAAAATTCTTAGTACTTGCTGAAATTTGGAAAGGAGAATATGCTTGTATCTTTGGAGGGTAATTTTGCCAAAAAGAGATACAAGCACTGAGCTTGTGTTTCTTATAGGCAAAATAAACTTCTCATGGTGCAGTGACATACGTTTTGACACCCTTTTTTTATATCAAAGATCACACAAAACAAATACAAACATGAAAAGAGAATTTCCAATGAAATGCATAGGAATTTATGCTGGTTTGCATCAGAAAATAGAAATATTCTGAGAATATTTTACTAAATAAATTGATTTTTGCCAAGTGTATGATGTCTAAGGCTAATTTATTCCATGAATATTCATCATATACTTTAGTGAAACTTCATTTCTGGAACAACATCTTCATTATCAATAAACCAAAAAGCCTGTTATCTATAAAAGTGAAATAATTGTGTTTAATGCCTGCAATACATGATTAGTAAACACAATAACCTGTCAGAGACAGATTGATATAACATTCACTTCACAACTTGTTGATTTATATTATCTAACTAGGGAAATAGATTGTTTTTTTTTGTTTTTGTTTTTTTGACAATAGCAGTACCATTCATTTCCAGATCAACTAAGCTACCAATCTCCTTGAGACTAAAGTAAGTTAAAGCCGAATAATAATCAACATATTATACCACATATTCAATTAATTGTCCAAGTTATTTCCTCTACTACTACAACTACCACCACACTACCACCACCATCACCACCATCACCATCACCAACACCACCATCACCATCACTGCTACTGCTGTTGCTGCTGCAAGTTAGGTAGCAGAATTATTAGCATGTCAGACAAGATGCTTAGTGGTGTTTCTTCCAGCTCCTTATGATCAGAGTTCAAATTCTGCCAAGATCTATTTTTGCCTTTCATCGTTAAAATAAGTTCTAGTTGATAACCTGGGTCATTGTCGTTGACTAACCCTCTCTCCCAAAATTCCAGGCCTTCTTGTACCTATAGTAGAAAAAGGTTATTATTATTATTCTCATTATTATTATTATTATTATTCAGTAGTTTTATTTTTATAACGTGCTTTCACTTCACTACCGAGCGCAGCTCTGTGCGCCTTGGGTATGTGCTGTGGTTTGCTGTGGTGCTCTTATGTTTACTGTATTGAAAGTGTTTTGCGTAGAATGTGTGCAGTACCCAGTAGTGCAATTTTCTGTATGTTATATATATTTGTAAGTCCTGGTGTTTTTGTTATGTATTTGTCTGAATATTTTTTTATTATACCTAAGGCACCTACTATGATAGGAATTGTTTCTGTTTTTAGATTCCACATTCGAGTTATCTCTATTTCCAGGTCTTTGTATTTTGAAAGTTTTTCCATTTCTTTTAGAGAAACGTTGTCATCTGCTGGTATTGAAACATCAATTAGAAGGCATTTTTTTCCTTCATGATCTTTGACAACTATATCTGGTCTATTTGCCTTAATTTCTCTATCTGTGTGTATTGGCATATCCCAGAGTATGGTTGCTTTCTCGTTTTCTGTGACCTTTTCTGGCGTGTGTTTATACCATCTTTTTCCTGTTGCTATTCCATAATGTTGGCATAGCTTCCAGTGTATATAGGTCCCAGCTCTGTCGTGTCTGTGAATATATTCCTTCTTAGCCAGGACTGGGCAGCCAGAGATAATATGATTTATTGTTTCTTGTCGATCTCCACATATTCTACAGTTACTTGTTATATTTCTTTTCATTATGTGTTTTTGGTAATTTCTGGTGGGGAGGCTTTGGTCTTGTGCAGCAATTAAAAATCCTTCAGTCTCTGCTTTGAGTCCTGAGCTTCTCAGCCATTGCTGGGATTTTTCTCTGTCTATTTCTTTCGCATTTAGTTTAGCCCAGTATTTACCATGTAGGGGCTTTTCTTGCCATCGTTTTATCATGGTCCGTTGCTGTTCTAGTTTTAGTTTGGATTTCATTTGTTTTATAGCTTTTGTTGTTTCTTCTGCTTCTTCTTCTTCGTATTTGTTAGGTAGATTGATTTCTTGTTTGTATTTGTCAGCTTCCTTAAATACTGAAAACAGTTTTTTGTTTTGCTCGTGTTTTGTGGCTATTTGTATTAGTTTCCTATTATTATTTTCATTATCATCTTTCAATTCTGTTTCCATCTTTTGCCAAGTGTCTTCCTGATACCTAAGGTAGAGAAACGCACTGTATACAATGGTAGGCCATTATTATTATTATTATTATTATTATTATTATTATAAGCATCAAGGATATAGACATCTGATTTAATGGTAGACATCTTCTTTTCAAACTGTGGAAATTTCTAAAATAATTGTAAAAATCAGTCTTAGGTAGTTTTCCTACAAAGCAACTAAGAATTTGGAATTACTTTTGTTAGGTTTTGATTTGTATGTTTAGAAATTTTTTTTTTTTTACAAATTCACATTGCATTTCTAATTTCCTTTAAGTTATAAAGAAGATTTTATATTCTATTTTGTGAACAGTTTTAAAATGATAAAAATAATTCCTTGATATTCGTCATCAAAGCATCCATGAGTGAAACAATAGTTATGTATATTGCAATAGAAATGAAACAGAACACTATATTAATTTACAATAATCATTTAAACGGAAATTCATATGAAACAATAGAGAACAACAATAATATATTTGCCATTGATTCTATCAATAATTTCTTCATTTCTTTTTGTATTCTTCATAATAGATTTAGCACTAACTTTTGTTTCATATTCTTTATATATTTCATTCATATATTTCAATTATTTATTTGTATATTCTTATTTCATCCTAATTCTTTTCCCATCTCAGTTCATTCTTATCCATCTTTCATTCCTTTTGATGAGAGATTATGCTAATAATATTTCCTTTATTTAAAATTTACTGCTGAAATATAATTGTTTTCCCTTCAAGTTCATATTGCAGACTTTAAAGAGATTAATTCCATTATGATATAAGCTCTCAATATGCATTACATATACCCACTACCACCTTCACCCCCCTCATCCATAGCATTACCATTGGTATTATTACATAGTAAAGTAATTTAATTTCTTCCAAATTTTATTAAAGTTTATTGCAAAATTTTATAGGATAACTTCAAATACAGAAAATTCTAAACAATAAAATATTCCTGAAACAAATGAATTTCTGAAATTATATACAAGTATTTACAAACAAAGCTAACGCTCCAGCATAGCCTTGCTCATAATAGCTAAAACAAACTAAAGAATTAAAAGAACAAGTTATAGTTGGTGATATGTGTGTAATCATTGCTTGAGATAGATAACAACAACCATACAGAGGCATGAGATTCCATTTGTTTAGGAGTTGAGAATATTTCGTTCAAAAACAGGAAGGAAAATAAAATCTAAGAACAATACTTCAAAACCTTCAACTTTTCTATCTAGATTATATCAATATACCTGTACTGCTAATCATTGGTGTACATGATTGCATTTCTGAGTGTGTAGGAATCAATCTTGAGAAAAAATGCATCAAACAAAGATTACATATGACATCATCATCGTCATCATTTAACGTCTGTTGTCCATGCTGGCATGGGTTGGATAAATTGACTGGGCTGGCAGGCTGAAAGGCTGCACCAGACTCTAGTCTGATTTGGCATGGATCTTTTCTCAAGCATGACATAATGTCAAAGGTCTTGGTCATTGCCTCCGTGAGGCCCAACACTCAAAAGGTACTCAGCAACATTCTAAAAATTCATTCTATAATTGGAACGTAAATATATGCAAGACATTTTTAGAAAATCAACATGCAATCTGATACAGTTGTTGATATTATTGTTCAATTTAATTTCTTATTATAATGCTGGGACTTTTAGTTAAGAACTGGCGCTTTATTTTGCACTTGATTTCAAATAATTAAAATAGAAACAGAACAAATAATCTACAGAAGAATTAGCTTATGAGGCCGAGTACCACATAACTTCAAACCTTACTACAAGCTTTTTTTGCTCCTGTTTCTTCAAATAAACTCAGGAAAATGGAAAAATTAATGGTTAGCATTAAGAAAATCATCTGTCTCTAACTTTAATAGCTTCTGCACATAAAATACCCTTCCTAAAAGAGGCATGGGAAAATGAATGGTAACACTGAAGTCTGAATAAATTCATTAGATAACAGTCCCTTATCATGAGATAAAAAGTCCTTAGTGAAATTTCTTGTAAAACAAATTAAATTTTTGATTGAAATATTTTACATATTATTTGATTCCCACAGAAGTCATTTAATATAGGAAGACAACTCGCTTTGTGTCCTTTCCAATCTTTTTTTAAAATCTTTAAGTGAAAGACAGTTGAGGATAGTGTTCATTTATTTAAGTTCCTGCTTTTATTTCAT
The DNA here is from genome assembly GCF_046866305.1 of Octopus bimaculoides. Lineage (NCBI taxonomy): Eukaryota > Metazoa > Mollusca > Cephalopoda > Octopoda > Octopodidae > Octopus > Octopus bimaculoides. The sequence goes on along the minus strand of NC_142930.1, from coordinate 55,970,972 downwards.
GTGTGTGCACAATTATCAACTAATAACTTGGCTTCATTGCAATCTTTAACAAATATTTTAAAATCTTGTGAACTTTTACAGCAAATGTCAAAGCAAGATAATACTTCAAACTTTTTTAGGTGCAAAGATGCCTGAGATTTTAATACCAATGAGATTTATTATCATTGTGAATAAAGAGGAAAATCAATTGTTTTAATATGAAAAGCAATGTAGATTTGAAAAGATAGCATTTGTTTGTTCCCTTGTTTGCTTCATAACATTGCTATTATTATTTAAAATAGAAAACAGAGGAGCAGAATTTTCACATACAGTTCATAATTTGCTTGTCCTCAAAAGCGGTTTTAATAGAAATATATATCATTATTTATAAAATTATATAAAATATGTAATTAATTCATTTAAAAGTAGTGTCTTAGCCATATATTTGGGATAAAAGAATGGAAAATGGTTATCAGAAAGCCATTACTGGTTTGTTTCTCCAGGATTTACTGCTTCATAAGGTATCAGAGTTTAACAGTATGTTATTAATTATCTCTTAATTACCATGGATTTTTTTAATGTTTATATGTCAGTTTGATACATAGATGTCATTGCTATGCTCAATACTGAGAGACTTTCTTAAGAAGTTTAACTTTAATAAAGAGTACCACTTAAAGTAAATAACTTCAATGTACACTATATATGTTTATTGTAAAAGTTAACAATTGTAATTTAAAAAGTTTCTTTCTTCTAAAAATATGGAAATCTGGTCATCACACCCTAGAATAGGGTGGTGAAAATTGTATAATATTTTATATATTTGCAAAATACATTCTGCTTGCTTTTGTCTTTAATATCACAAATGATCATTAGTAACCAGGCAAATGCTTAGCGGCATTTTGTCCATCTTTACATTCTGAGTTCAAAGTCTTCTGGAGTCAGCTTTGCCTTTCATCCTTTCACTGTCAATAAAATAAGTACCAGTTGAACAGTGGAGTTGATGTAACCGACTTATGGCCTCCCCTGAAGCTGCTGGCCTTGTGCCAAATTTAAAATTAGTATTACAAATGACCAGTAGCAACCAGGAAAAAATGTTTAGTGTCATTTTGTCCATCGTTACCTCCAGAATTCAAATTACACCAAGATCAGCTTTGCTTTTCATCCTTTCAGGTTCAATAAAATAAATACCAGATGAGTACTGGGGTTGAAGTAATTGACTTAGCCTCTCCCTAATCTTGTTGCCCTTATTCTAAAATCTGAAACCCTTATAAGAAATTATCAATTTATTTGTTTTATATGTTTACATATATTAATATGATTATTTTATTGTATCTCACTGCTACATTACATTAACTACAAATGTATATAAGCAAACTACTGTAGTACAGTACAGCTGCACTTTCCTCAAAATATAAAAGTACTTACTCTTCCATTGTCATTCTTACTGGAGGATCATTACAGGTATGTATATATATATATATATATATATATATATTTATAAATATATATATATATTGAATAATGAAAATGAGTGCTCAAGACCACATCAGTGGATAGATTTTCTTTATATTCATATTAAGACTACCATTGGTTTCATGTTAAGATATTAAGATATTTTTCTTATCATGAAGGGAATGGTAGCCTTAACACACATACACACACACACACACACACACACACACACACATAATGTAAGTAATTATTTGGACTTTGGGTATAGGGTTAGTAGTATACCTATTAAAGCACTTTCACTGTTTAGGCTATCTGATGTCTTCCATAGTTTTGATATGTGTCACTGGATCTTCCTCAGGAATTCCACAGTGTCCATTGACTTTCATAATGAATGAATTAAATGGAAAATGGAATTCATGAGAATCTTTATTCATCACAATGCATGTTTGGAGTTATTTGTTTGTGTTTTTTCTCTGCTTGAAGACTGATATTCATATGTTTAAATTTCCATAATGTAACAGTTAAGTAAAGGAAAAAGTTCGACCGAATAAGGAACAGACTTAGAAATATAAGTACTGAGGTAAATTAGATCAACTAAAAACCTTGAAGGTTGTACTCCACCATGGCCACAGTCTAGAGAATAAAACAAGTAAGAATGAAATAAAATAAAAATTACAAATGATTTCATTACTACAGCAGTTGACTAGCCTTTAGATCATTCTCTCAAAATTTCACTCATCTTACTGCTTATACCAACCCTGACTTGGCACTGTATTAATTTTTAAAATTGACTGGAATCAATAGTTACAGTACCATTTAACTGCAGACTGTAACAATGTTTGGACATTGCTACAAGTTATACATAAAAAGAATTATAGCTGAAGAATAAATTGTTGTGAATGTCAATAACAAAATAAAAGGGAAAAGCATGCAATTTAGTTTTCCTATATTAACATTATATAGCCTAAAGCTTGAAATCAAGTTGGATTTATTATAAATGTAATCAGATTGGTTCAAACAAAAAAAACTACTTAATTCTTTACAAGGAACATACTAGAGTCCAAATGCCTGGTTGTCTTGGGTATCAAAATCAGGCATTTTTTTTAACATACATCAAAAGTAGGGAATAACAAGAATTTTCAAGGCATCAATTGCTAGAGGCTAGCTTGTCAGGAACCTTAAATCATCAAAATTAAAATTTTATTTAAAGTAGTTTGTTTCTATTTATATCACCACCACTGCTTTTTAATGTCTAGTTTTTCATCCTTGCCTGATTTAGACAGAATTTCTTGTGGCAGATTTTCTATGCTTGGATACTTATTCTGTTGCCAACCCCTACCTGTCTTCAAGCATGGTAACATGTTACTATGAAAGACAGGAGACTAACATCATCTATACTATAAATTGCAGTGTTCTTCATTGCTTGATTGATTGAGTGTCGGCAGATTCACTCGAGAACGGTGCAGTGGAATCGCGTGAAATTCAGCACAGCGTGGCAGCATGGTCCGCTCATGTTCAGGAGATTTTTATTGCTCTCCAGCTCCCATGGTTACCGAGATAATCGATTATTACTTTTTAAGATAGGAATATCCCATTCAAAGTGGGGAGGGGCGATTTTGTTGCCTTTCCCATGCGCAAAATTTTACGAAAAACCAGCACAATAAAGATTATTTTTTTCCAAGTAATGTGGCTGGGTTTGTTTTTTGAAAATTTTAATCAGAGGCACAGAAAAAAAATAATTTCAATTTTTTGTGCATTAAAAAGAAAAGGCTATAGCTTACACTCTTTCTAATTACTATGTTTTTTTTAACTTCAGTTACAAATGTCTTCAAACGTCGACATTCAAACAGCTTTTCCATATTGAGGCAAACGGACTCTGCATAATTGTATCCATCCGGGAACGCGTTTTCAGTAATTGAAATTCACAATTCTAATCAGTGTACATGAACGTCCAACCTATGATTGATCTTGAACAGTTTCGATTAACATTCTTGTGTCGCCAATACAACAACCGCACTACCATATATTTTTCTTTTATGGCGAGGTTATACCACAAATAAGGTTCCGTGACTATATGGGGCTATGGGTACACACATGAAGTTAGTTTTACAATATCGACCTGCAAAATCCTTAAAATCGTATTGTTTTGGGGTTGTTCTTACTTCTTTTTTTTGTTTTTGGAATTTTTTTTATTTATTTTTAGTTCTTTTTATTATTCAAAATATACATAGGAAATAGCCTTTAACCAAATCCACCACACTGCCCGAGTGAAACCGGGAAAAACAGCTAGTTGCTTATATAATGGTAATGCTCATTTTACAATTATCTCCTATCAGGACAAGGGAACACTCTCCCACCATACACACACACACGCACACACACACACACACACACACACACACACACACACACACACACACATACATACACACATGATGGGCATCTTTCAGATTCCATCTATCAAATCTACTCACAAGGCCCAAAACTATAGTGAAAGACACTTGCCTGAGGTTCCACACAGAGGAACTGAACCCAAACCACATGGGAAGTAAGCTTCTTAACCACACAGTCACTCCTACAACTTTCCAATATGTATATTGTAAACTTCAACATCATAGTATCAACATTTTCTGTTATTACATAATCAATGTTTTGAGATATATATTGCATGTTTGTAAAATTTGTCTAAATGTTGTTGCATTTTAAAAATTTTCCTAGAAATTTCAATGCATTCCATTATCCAGATATGAGACCTTTGTATGCTTAATTTCTCTTTCTACAACAGAAGCTCTTATAGTTATTTGTCAATTGTATCATGATAAGTTCTATTTATAATTGCTAAACTATAGGGAATATTTGAATAGACTCGCTAAAACATAAAGAATGTCTAACTACATATCACCTGAACTTTTTACTATCCAATGAGAAATCTTCTCAATGGTTGTTCATATATCTGCTTAATTGTGGCTGATTTTGGGCTAAGTAACAACTACAATTTCTCGACAAACCTGTCACTTAAATCTCTTTTCAGATAATTTTGGATAGTCACCGAATCTGCTCAAGGTAACAACTAAGGTTCACCCACATTCTTTTTCTTTCTTTTATTCTTTTACTTGTTTCAGTCATTTGACTGTGGCCATGCTGGAGCACCGCCTTTAGTCGAATCAAATCGACCCCAAGACTTATTCTTTGTAAGCTTAGTACTTATTCTATCGGTCTCTTTTTGCCGAACCGCTAAGTTACGGGGACCTAAACACACCAGCATCGGTTGTCAAGCGATGTTGGGGGGACAAACACAGATACACAACATATACACACATACATATATATATATATACATATATACGACGGGTTTCTTTCAGTTTCCGTCTACCAAATCCACTCACAAGGATTTGGTTGGCCCGAGGCTATAGTAGAAGACACTTGCCCAAGTTGCCACGCAGTGGGACTGAACCTGGAACCATGTAGTTGGTAAGCAAGCTACTTACCACACAGCCACTCCTGTGCCTAAATATTCTAAATATTCTCTTTGAAATTCTAGATTGAATGGTCAATGAGCTCAAGTGGAATGGTTATGACTACTATTGAAGACACCAGATATATTTGTATGTTCATACTCTAGAATCTTCCAATTATTTCTGTCAGTTGTGACAAAGAAATACATAGAAATACTTAGTACTAACAACCAGTTTCTAGGTGTGAAGCAAATGACAGATAAATTTATTTTCAAGTTGGCCACCATTCTATTTCAGGTAAATATAGTTAAATTTCCTAGAGGACTGGAAGCAGTTTCTAACAGTTAAGTAAACTGAAATGCATTTAATTAAATATATTACTGAAATACATTAATTACATGTGTGTATTGGATTTGTACTACTGGCCTTTGAGCTGGTAGCTCAATACTACATGCATTCAGCCATGTAACTTATAGAAAGAAGTTACACAAAGCAACAATATCTCACTAATACATCAAGGACACTGCTTCACAAACACCTGTGAAAAGTAACACAAGCTATCTAATGAAACTGAGAGAGAGAAATGTCAATGGTTTTCTCAAAGACAGACATAAACAGTAATTGAGACATTTCAATCATGTTGGACTCAATACTTTAACAAATGTAATGCTAGAAAATACTAACCGACCACCTTTAAAACAGAAAATCACCATTATCTTCATGTTAATAAAAAGATACCTTGCATTAATGTCATGTGAGTGTTTTAATATATTAGCTACTGTTCTCACACTTCTCTTTTTGTATTTTGTGATGTTTAAATGGCAAGGTAAAGATGGGTAAAAGGAAAAAGTGAAACACAGAAAATTTGTTTTCTAAGGCAACGTAAAAAAAGAATCACTATTGACAAGATATTAATATATTTTATTTTGTTTGTTTTTGTTTTTGTGCTATTCTCTTTTATTTTACTTCCATTTTATTTCATTCCATATTGTCAGTTACTTTTTGCATTATATGCATATACTTCTTTCATTATATACATATGCTTCTTTTATTATATACATATGCTTCTTTCATTATATACATATACTTCTTTCATTATAAATATATGCTTTGTTCATTATATACATGAACTTATCAGATGTAGGAGTTATACTACTGTGTTTCTCTACTGAGAAAATAACGTCTGGCATGTGTGACAGTTTTAGAATCATACCACTACTACAGCTGTCATACTTCAACAAGTGTCACACTGAGATCACAAAAACTAAGCACTGTCATTACAATGACATCAACATAGCACAAATGAGGCAATAGTCTCTCTGATCTTTTTAACATTCTATTTAGAGTCCTTTATTTACAGGAGCAGGAATGGCTTAGAAACAGACATAGGCGCAGGAGTGGCTGTGTGGTAAGTAGCTTGCTTACCAACCACATGGTTCCGGGTTCATTCCCACTGTGTGGCACCTTGGGCAACTGTCTTCTACTATAGCCTTGGGCCAACCAAAGCCTTGTGAGTGGATTTGGTAGACGGAAACTGAAAGAAGCTCGTCGTATATATATATATATATATATATATATATATATATATATATATGTGTGTGTGTGTGTGTGTGTGTGTGTGTGTGTGTGTGTGTGTGTTTGTGTGTGTCTGTGTTTATCCCCCCAACATCGCTTGACAACCGATGCTGGTGTGTTTACATCCCCGTAACTTAGCGGTTCGGAAAAGGAGACAGATGGAGTAAGTACTAGGCATCCAAAGAATAAGTCCTGGGGTCGATTTGCTCGACTAGGAGAAGTGCTCCAGCATGGCCACAGTCAAATGACTGAAACAAGTGAAAGAGTAAGAGAGAGTATGGTTGTGTAGTGAAACAGTATACTTCTGAACCATCTAATTTTGGGTTCAGTCCACTGTGTGGCAACTTGGGAAACTGTCTTCTATTATAGCCTCAGGCTGACTAAAGCTTGTGAATGGATTTGCTAGATAGAACTGAAAGAATGTGTGTCCTTGTCTTGACATCTCATAAACATGCATCATTCATTTTTAATCTTCCAGGAAAAACATATCTGACCATGGGGAAAATATTACCTAATTATCTAGGAATGTTAACCGAGAAAGTAGACTTTGTGTGGCAAATGAACCACAACTATAAAAACTGAGAACACACAGGAGATACAATTTTTCCAATGCCCAAGGGGATGGTTAAGGATAGTAAAAAGCTCCCAAAACAGCTCAGCTAGGTAAAAGAAAACTCAAAAGAAGATGCTCTGAAAGTGTAATTGTTAGAATTAGAACTATCTGGGTCCAGAAAAATATAGGATCAAGTGGTGAAAAATGATCTCAAGAGAAGACAAAGGACTGAGACAATTGTTGATTTGCTCTGCTTCAGAAGACCTGTCCCTCTAAATAAAATTGTGGTCATAAAGGCATATCCTCTATGTCCATGCCATCCCACCCTGCAGATGTCATGTCCCTGACAAATCTCTTCCCCACCTCCTATCTTCTCAGCATCTCCTCCTTTCCTCCTCCTATGCTCACTTATAGATTGGTTTGACGAAGAATATATTGGGTTGGCAAGAAAGTAATTTAGTTTTTCACAAATAGAGTTACGATTTTTTTAAATGACTTTTGCTAATGTCATGATTGTTTTCCTTTTGACATTTGATAGCCGTTACTTTTAGCTTACTTTAGAAACAAATTGCTCATAATTTTGTTTATAACTGTTAGTTCAGTGTCAATTTTAACATGGAGTGCAAAAACGAACATTTTCGCCATATTTTGCAATTTTATTTCCGTAATGGCAAGAAAGCTGCTGAGGCTCACAAAGAAATATGTGAAGTTTATGGTATTGATTGTTTAACAGAAGGCACATGTCAGAAATGGTTTTAAAAGGTGACTAACATTCTAGTCGGCCTACTGAAGTTGATAATGAATGAACCAAAGCCGTAATTGAATCTGATTGCCATATAAATGTGCAAGAGATTGCAGAGAGGTTAACTGTATCCCACACAACAATTAAAAATCACTTAAAATGTCTTGGACTCATTAAGAAGCTCGATGTTTGGGTTCCACATAAATTGAAAGCGATTCACCTATCACAACAAATCAATATTGCGATATGCATCTCAAACACAATGAAATCAACCTTTTATTTTTTTAAACGAATCATTACTAGTTAGAAAAAATGAGTTGTCTACAATAACATCAATTGCAAATGATCATGGTCCAAACATAATCAACCAACAGAAACCACACCGAAAGCTAAATTGCATCAAAAAAGGCCATGCTGTCAATTTGGTGGGATTACAAAGGTGTTGTGTATTTTGAGCTGCTTC
>NC_142930.1:55922753-55957753 GCF_046866305.1 Octopus bimaculoides | reverse complement strand
GAGACAATTTTGATTTCAGTGAAATCACATTACTTTCTCAGCTACAAGGCTGTAAATTTGTACTTTGAGCTGTAAAGTCAATAGACTTGTTTCTTAGTTCATTACTGCTTCAGCAATATTTTATCAATTTCAGAAAGATGAAACACTAAGTCGAGACTTTCAGAAGCTGAATTTAGAACATGAAGAAATGAAACTAAATACCATAAAACATTTTATCCAGCACTTTATTTATTTTCAATCCACTGGTCTTACTTTCAATCGTTCAGAGCCTCTGTAAGTTTCATGACACTTTGAATTCTGACTTCTACATTTGGAAAATTCCTCTCAAAAGAATTTTTTTTTAATGGAAGACAAACTGTTTCCCATACATCCCTGCCCTTAGAGAACCATCAAGGTTCTCTAAGAGAATGGTAAAGACTGATGTAGACTGTTATCAATTTTGACACATTTATTGCCATTAGAATACAAAGAGCCAGAGCCAATAGTGCATGACACAATAATGCTATACCAATTCTGCTAAACCACTGCTCAGAACAAGTACTTTATTTATCAACTTTTAAGGAATGTTGGCTTTGGCAGTATTTGAACTCAGAGTGTAGATTGTTAGAATAGATAAGGCATTTTATCTGACACTCTAGCAACTCATTTGGTGTTAGAATATGCATCCAAAATGTTACTAGTAAGTAACATATCACTTATTTATTAAATTTCTTCACACTACATTATAATATTATTTTGGTAAGAAAAGCATCTGCTAACCAGAACATTCATATACAAACTGTGTTAGTACCAAATATTCTAAATCTTGTAGACATAAGATCCACCTATACTGCCAATGTATGACATCCCAGTTGCAAAAGTAAACTATCTTCTACAAAAGTCTGCATGCAGAAACTACCATTATCATTGCTATCATCAATATTGTGATCTTATTGAGCTTCCATAGTCTTGGCAATTTACTGTTTTGTTCTGGCAATTTAATTATCTCTATTAGTGATGTGATTATTGTGGTTAATAAGTTCTTTTGACATTTGCATAATTTTTTTCTCTCTTTTCATTTTAGCTTGTAATTTTTTTTTCTATCAGTCAAAATCATTGTTATGTTGTTAACACTCTGGTTAGCCCTCATCAAAGAGATTTGTGATCAAAGATGTAACATCAAATAACCATCCCATCTTTTTTACTTATAGTATATCTAAATATCTAAAGTTATTTTTCATGATTGTGAAATGAGGAAGATTTGTTTGCTACTTTTGCAGATCAAGCAAATTGTAAAGGCCCCAACATTGACTCATTTAGAAGGGCTTGATGGCTCATAGGAATGGCTGTTTGGTATTGATTGGTGGTTGTTTTTTTTTACATTTAACCCCAAATTAATTCTGACCAAGCAGATCTCTAGTTAAATTGCTTTGTAATTTATTGCTGCTGCTAGATTTTATCAATCTAAGGATGAAAGACTGAATCACCACTGCACAATATGAGCTCAGACCATATACAGTATGAAACTGCATACCTCAAATCCTCTTGTCCAGTGTGCCAATTCATTCATTAATTATTTCTTTTACAAGTTTGGGAGAAAAAAGTTGCTATTTATTAGGATGTGCATGTATATATGTGTATGCATGTGTTTGTACTTAATGATTTTACAGAAATATTAGATATTTCTTGTTTTTAACGTGTGCCTATGTATACTGCTTAATGTTAATGCAGTGTTTGATACAGTGGTTTATTGTTGAAGTTGTTGATATTACATTCTGTTTTGTAAACAGTTTACTATTGGTTTTCTTGTCTATATTGAATCTGTCAAATTGCCAGTTCTTTTTGTAGTAGTGTTTTTTCCTTTGATTCTTTTTTCTTTTTTTTTTTCTTTTTCCTTTGGCTTTCATATTTCTAGACCTTAGATGTCCTTAGATGATTTATATAATCTATGTTGCATTTGGTGTAAGAATCATACATTTACACTTGTTCCTAGTTTTCATTTATTTCTTTCAGTTGTGAAGTTAGGGTGGTTTAGTTCGATGTTCTCTTGCAATGTTGTTTCTTAGATATAAATAAGTATTTTATGTGGTAATGTCTATGTCTGCATTGTTTAAGTGGCTTATTTGAGGTCAATGGCCATTTCCTTCTATTTTACCAAAAAATTTTAGTCCTTTAATATTATTACAAGAGATTGTTTTATGTTTGTTTTTAATTTTTATTTTCTTAATAATCCTTTCTACTATAGGCACAAGGCCTGAAATTTTGTGGGAGGGGTTAAGTCGATTACATCAACTCCAGTACTCAACCTGTGCTTATTTTATCAGCCTCAAAAGGATGAAAAGCTAAGTCAACCTTGGCAGAATTTGAACTCAGAACGTAAAGACAAACAAAATGCAGCTAAACAATTTTCCTGGCATGCTAATGATTCTGCCTGTTCACTACTTTTAATCTTCTTAGTAATGTTTAACATTCTTCATTGGATATTGTGTTGATAAAACCCACTAATGTAGTAGTTAACTGCCTTAAAACATATTGTATTATTCTGTTCATTGAATTAAGATTTAGTGGAGCTCAACTTTGCCTTTTAGCCTTTTATATAAGACTAAAAGTGGTAGTAATTTAGTCAAGTTGTTTGATTAATTATATCCTTAATTTTACACACTTTTCAGCCTCTTCAAAAGGAATTACTTTTCATGCTTTGATATTTTCTTATTGTTACATAATCATTTTTTAATAAACTAATAGTAGATTTTAACTAAATTTATAACTACATAAAGGAAACAGAAATGAAAATTTTAAGTTGAAAAACTTTTTCATAGTTTGAAAACCATAAAAGAAAATTTCTGGAAACATTCTTCTCAGGTGTTCCATTTTAATCTTAAAATGTTATTCTTTCTATTTTCTCCATGAATATTTAATCACATTTTATTCTAGCTTCATTTCAAACCTACTATAACTCACAATATAAAGTTGACAGATGAGATCCAGTTTAGATATTTTTAATACTATCGTTCAGCATATCACAATTCTGAATGCAAACAAAATTAGAGACAACATTAACCTTTGATTCACTAAGACGTTGCAGCTGAGTTAATTCTGTATCATATCTACAACACTTGGCTGAGAGCCAAGCCCAAAGAAATCATCTCTGACTGCCATAACATTAAGCAGATAAGAAAGGACAAATCCACATAGGATAAAATTTATATAGAACATCGTAGTTTTACCTTCCAAATGGACTGGTATTATTTTTCATCCAAGTGATAGCCTTAATTAACTTGACTAAGAACACATTGCAATATCAAATGTCCATGATATTGATCATTTAGCTTTCTTAGTCTAGCTATCCTAACTTAATATTTTGGCATTAGATAACAATGTTCAATTGATGCCAGCACATAAATATAGACATTAATAAGAAGATATTGATGTTTACTTGAAGAAAAGATTTGGATGTTTTCTTAACAAGTTGAGTGACTTATTTAGGCACTCCTTGTTATAAGAGTAGTGATTATTAGAAAGTCAGAGTCAGTTATTTAGAGACAGGTTGTGTTGCAGAAGATGTATTGGATTACAAAGCTAGAACAACATTTATCTCTGTAGCTAAATAAAATGACTGAAACTTTTGAAATTGTACTTGTCAAGCAACTTAATCTGAGATATGTTGAAATTGAAGCAGCCATGTGGTGGAAGAACTATTCTAGTGATTTAATAACATACAAAATTATTAAATTTACTTTAAATATATTACTTGAGATTGCAAAATTTTTGTCACCTAACTGCAACCTGGCTACTGTTGCAGTTGTAAAATGAAAAGTTCAACAGTTCATGAAATGAATTTAAAGTGAATTCTGGGCAGATTTGTGTGTTATCAAATGGTTTGAATGGTTCATTTACAATGTGATTACTAATTTAAGAAGGTGAATTTATAAATATCACCAATAACTATTGCACCTTTCCTCAGTTCATATATGTCACAGTGGGTTCTATACTCTTTTTACTCACAGTGTTCTTTGGACAAAGTAAATTCTGTTGATGCATTTTGGGCAAGATATTTTAAAAGTATTTTCAAAGCTCTTTGTATGTTTTAACTTGTAGATAAAAGAAATTATTGAGTCCTTATTCTTCATTTAATAAATGAAACCAAGTAACATCAAGGTTTCATATTTAAAATTTCATTTCGCATATTTCTTTTTTACAAGTATGAAAATAATTTGATTATTTTCATAGTGTACCTAGTTATAGATGATGGCCAGCTATGTTATATGATTTTAGAGGGCCCCCTGAAACTTTTTGTTTTGAGGTCCCATCCTTTCAATCAAAATTCGTAATCTGCATACCTTTTATTCATAGCTACATTTTACTCTATTCTATATGAAGTTCAATATTTCATGTTATCCTGAAGAACATCTTTAAAAATACAACATGTTAAATTTATTTAGGTTTATTACAACTTTCAATAAGGAAAACTTTCAGATATGAAAAAAAGAGCACTTTTATTATTCAGGCACCTTTTAAAGACAATCTTGACACACTTTTCATTTTGCAAAATCATTGATCAGTTCAGAATAATCAAGCTGAGAGCTAAGTTCATGTTCAGAACTTTTGCAGGTACAATGTATTACCATTTTATTTCTTGAAATTTTCACTTAACATAGATAGTTTAATTCTTTTTCAATATCTTTACCAAAAAATAGATAATTCATCTACGTACTTGGATCTTAACATGGGGCCCCTCAACTGCAGAGACCCCCTGAAACCACATGGGTTGCAAGGGCTTAGCGACAGCCCTGATCATGGCAATTATGGTTTGCTGCAGTGCACTATTGGGGGACCATGGCTCTAAATTCTTAAAACAGAGATAATATAATTCTAAGTACAATGACTAAAAAATGGAGGAATGATTTTCACTATAGGTCTCTTTGAACAGAGCTGATTAAAGGTGGTGTCTTAAAATAACAAATTCATATTATTAGATGGACTAATTATATATTATAGAATTAATATCACATATTGTGGTATTACAGTGATTTAGATTGTGTTTGGCAAAATTGTAAGACTATTAGTCAAAATATCTTATAGTATTTGTTCCAACTCTTTGGTTCTCAATTAGCTTATACAAGCACCAAACTATTGCTTTTCTATCCTCATTTGAACAATATCAGTAGCATGAAAGGAGACTTGTTATATGGGTAACTATTGGTCGTTCATATATATATATATATATATATATATATATATATATATATATCATCATCATCATCATCATCGTTTAACGTCCGCTTTCCATGCTAGCATGGGTTGGACGATTTGACTGAGGACTGGTGAAACCGGAAGGCAACACCAGGCTCCAGTCTGATTTGGCAGAGTTTCTACAGCTGGATGCCCTTCCTAACGCCAACCACTCAGAGAGTGTAGTGGGTGCTTTTACGTGTCACCCGCACGAAAACGGCCACGCTCGAAATGGTGTCTTTTATGTGCCACCCGCACAAGCCAGTCTAGGGGCACTGGCAACGATCTCGCTCGAAAATCCTACAGGAGCCAGTCAGGCGGTACTGGCAACGGCCACGCTCAAAATGGTGCATCTCATGTGCCACCCGCACAAGAACCAGTCCAGGGGCACTGGCAACGATCTTATGTATATATAATACAAAATGGCTGATAGTTAGCAAGGTGAGACACACATAAGAAAGAAGGAAACAAAGGACCACTGATGAGGTCACAGAAGTGTGATGAAAGAACTCTGGCCGAAATAAGATTAAGATTAATGTAATATAAAGCTGAAGCAAATTAACACCAAATATACAGTGCGTGTGTTTTTATTGGCTAAACTGGCAATATGACCATCCCCAAGTACAACAACATATATATATATATATATATATATATATATATATATATATATATATATATATATGCATGTATAAATAATCCTTAGACAGGCGTGCATTCTGGAGAACATTTCAGGAGCATATATATGGTCAACTCTAATTGATAGGGTCTCTTAGAACATCACAAGTTAGCTGTGTAGCAATATGACAATGAACAGTGTCGTTATTTTAAAGTGAATCAATGATGACCAGATTTGTACTTCAATTTGTACTTCAATTTGTCACCAGATATCAAGTCACTGAACAACATAAGATCAGTGCTTCATTATAAACTGTATAACATTGATTTTGCATGCAGGTAGCTTTTTTATCCCCTTATCAGTGTATGTCCCATTTCTAGAGCAGTGGATTGGCAGAATTGGTAGCAGTGGAAAAATATCCCTGTAGTATTTACTTGCATACTTTTACATTCTAAGTTCAAATTCTGCTGTGGTCAACTTTGCCTTTGTCTTTTCTAGGGTTGATAACAATGGTATCAGTTAAGCACTGGGAGTCAACATAGTCTACTGTAACTTCCTTCCAAATATCTGGTCTTTACACAGCATAAGAAATATATGGCACAAGCTTCTCTCTACATCTTTTTCAATATTATTACTAATTGTCAATCACTTTCTTTCCTTTTCTCAATATTATATATAAATTTATGTTACAGAGACACTGAAACAGTATAGCACCAGATAATTTACAGTATTTAGTTATATTCATTTATGATCCATGTTTGAATCTCACTGGGATTAACTTTGTGTTTCATCTTTCTAAGGTCAATGTAAAATCAATACCAGTAATGCAACAATACTGATATAATATCTGTACTCTCTCCCTACCATTGGTGCAAAAGTTAGAAAATCAATATTCAGTGCCAATTATCTGTGTCTATCTTCATTTAATCTAACACAAATCTCTCTCACCAAAATCAATATCAGCTATATACCTTTCTGCCCTCTTCTCTCTACAAATATTTTATCATAGATATCTTCCTCGCCTTTTCTATGTTATGAATGTTTATCCCAGTTGCCTCTCATCTCCCTTATTAACTCTTAATGTCATCTGATACAAACTCTCCGATTATCACTTTCACAGTAATTTCTCACTTTCTTGTTTTCCACTTATCTGTCACTCCCACTCATTTTCACACATCATATTTTTCACTCAGCCACACCATCATAGTTTGTCACTCAAGAGTTTATTTTTATTAAGTTCCTATCAGAATCATTCAATACTTAATTTTTTCTTTTTCTTCACATCTTTTAATTTCTTTGCACTTCTATTTTTTTTCTTTTTTACTCTGAACCTTTTACACATTTCATTCCTCTTCTTCCACTTTCACAATTGATATATCTTCCAATATCTTATTACCACACAGTCTTCTACTTTACCAAAAGAAAGAAAATCATTTATGACAACAAGGGGACATGTTTCTCACTGTGGTTGATGAAACAGACAGCCAGATCAATCTGGCAGTGTATATAAGTTTAACACAGTTGAGTATTACAATATACCTTTACACACACATATGCACATGCACAAGTACACACTTACATACACATGCAAGGATACACTTGCACTCACTATAAAAATCGATGTGCATGTTTATGTGTGTGCATGCATTTACATGCATATGTTTGCATGCATAAGACAAACTGTGTATATACATCTGTAACAATATGCATGCACATGTCTGGTTGCAATCTATTAACCTCTGTGAAACAAAGTATCATCGGACTATTATAAAGATGAATGTTTTAGACAAAGCATAGAATTGAGTTTCAAAGACAATTGAACGAAATTAAAGGTAAGCAAGTGTTATTTAGGTTGATAATAAAATGTGCAGTAGTTGTAACAGCTATGTTAGTATATCAAACAGTTGTTTTAGCAGTAATATTATACATGCATACTTCCATCTTTACATTCTGAATTCAGATGCTACCAAGATCGCCTTTGCCCTTCATCTATTTGGGGGTCAATAAAATACCAGTTGGCCACTGGGTCAATGCATTTGACTTCCCCCCGTCCCCACCCCAAAATATCTGGGATTGTGCCAAAATGTAAAATCAATATTATATGTATATACACATTGACATAGAGAAATACAGTATGTACATGCATATATATATATATATATATATATATATATATATGATTAATCAAACGCAACGATAGGAATGGGATTTGCCCACTCTATAGGAGCAAATCATGGAACACCATAGAAAGAACTAAGAAGAAAATAGGGAAGGCAAGCTCATGGTACAATAGCCACAAGTACCAAAGCGTCATGTTCGTCGACACCACCCCTAGAGGCGAACTGGCGTACCGCTTTAGAAGGGCCCTATACAAACTTAAGCTAAGAATTAAGGTTGTTGAAAGGCCAGGCAACCCTATCAAATCCCTTATCAGTAGAACATACCCTTTCAGTAGAACCCCCTGCACTGATAGGAACTGTATCGTATGTAGATTTAGCCCACAAACGAACTGCAAAACCAGAAATGTGGTCTATAGTATAAGATGTACAGAGGGACGATGCAGAAATAAGATAACGACATATGTAGGCGAAACAGCAAGGAGTATAGGGGAGCGGGCAAACGTAAATTGGAGGGAACTTAAGGAAGGGAAGAACTCATCAGTTCTGTACCAGCACGCCGAGCAAGAACATAGAGGCTCAATCAACAACATAGAAATTAAAATCTTATCTACACATAGCAGTGATGCACCACTTAGACAAATTACTGAAGCTACACACATAATAGAAGGGAAACCTAGCCTGAATAGGAAACTAGAATGGAACACTAACATACGCCACTAACAAACCACAGCATGTGACAACATGTTACCCATAAACCAATAATAGGAACAAAGTATAATACAATACATAGATAAACAAATGGAATTAAATACTACATACGTTAACAAAATTTAATTAAACACAAAAAAAAAAAAAAACACACACACACACACACATGAACATATAAATAAATAAAAACTAATACAAACGAACACGTATTAACAGAGAATATAGGTGATACAGACACTCCCCATACACACATGCACTTACAAAAGACACAGACACATTGAAGGACACGCATGCGTAGACACATACAATAGGAATACAAAATACAAAATGGCTGATAGTTAGCAAGGTGAGACACACATAAGAAAGAAGGAAACAAAGGACCACTGATGAGGTCACAGAAGTGTGACGAAAGAACTCTGGCCGAAATAAGATTAAGATTAAGATTAATGTAATATAAAGCTGAAAAAAAAAAAATTAACACCAAATATACAGTGCGTGTGTTTTTATTGGCTAAACTGGCAATATGACCATCCCCAAGTACAACAATATATATACATATTTATACACATATATATATACATATATATATACACACACACATATATTTATATTCACAAGAGTTAAGGAATAGAATGCATAAGATCTGGGCTACTTGTGTTTCATAGCAAGCAGAACCTCTGAAGTGGTAAATATCCAAGCAAGTTGTGTACCATAGGCTGCTCTTCAGGCCAAGGATAGAGTGTGTTTTCGAAGTGATATACAGATATTGTATATTGAGAATAATAAGGTAATCAGAATTTTGAATATTATATATATTTTCTATTCAAAAAAGTGGTTTATAATAAGTTTGCTTGGCCTTTTTATATAAAATTGAAAGTGATGATGTTATAGAAACAGAGGGAGAGAAAGAGAGGAACAAATTAGAAAGGAAGGTACAGGGGCGAGGGAGGAGGAGAGAGTTAGAGATAGTGAAGATAGAGAAGTAGAAAGAGTGTTTTTGGTGATTTGCAGAGGAAGGGAAAAGAAAAAGAAAAAAGTTTGAGAGGGAGAGGAAGGCATGGCTTCTGTATCTGTGTGAAAAAACTTGCTTGATTCAATGTTGTTTTTTTTTCTTTTTTATTGACCTTTTAGATGGGGAAGGAAAGGAATTTTTTGTATTCAAGCAGGTCAAGCTTTATAATTGGAAGACCAGATGTTGTTGTTTGATTTTCTCCAGTAAGAATTATAATTATATTTCAAGGTCTTGCCTTTTTAAAATTCTTTTATATTTATTAATGTAAGGGAAAGAGAATGGTTGTATGGATGTGGTCATTTTTTATTAAAATTCCAGATGTTGTTTTTGATTTAGTTGTGTATTAAAAACCTTGACCACTTGAATGCAAAAATCCAGGGTGTTCTTCTTGAGCCATAAACACATAAGGCTGGTTTCCCAAATTCTGTAGTGTACATACTCCTCCCCTAGTGGGACACTACACCATCACAGAAATTACTGATTTTTAGCAGCTGAGTTGACTGAAGTAAAGTATAATGAAGCATTTTGCTCATGAATATTGCATTGTCTGGTCCAGGAATCAAAACCATCATGTCATAATCATTAATACAACACTCTAAGCCATGCACACCCACCATATTTACATATTTGCCTTCATTTTTATGCATATTTTTTCTATGCTGGCTTGGGTTGGACTGAGGCTTAATGAGATAGAATTTTATAGCCAGGTGACTTCTCTGTCTGTCTCTCTCTCTCTCTCCCTATATATATATATATATATATATATATATATATATATATATATATATATATATATATATATATATGTGTGTGTGTGTGTGTGTGTGTGTGTGTGTGTGTGTGTATGTATGTGTGTGTGTGTGTGTGTATGTATGTGTGTGTGTGTCACCTAACACCTAATATCCTCTTCAAGATAGCCCCCACCACCCATCGTACTCTAACTGTAGCTTTTCCTTGACATCACTTACCTTTCTCACTATCTGGAACCGTCTAACTTCATATCAAACCTTTCTCCTTAATATTGTCCTCTTCATGTTACATTGATCACCCCCACTCTGTACCACCAATTTCGTCTCCTTCACTACGACCACACATCTCTTATGCACCCCATCTACCTCAGTCTCCCACCACCAACCTTGTAGTCTAATGAATATTTTAATTTAGAATAATTAAGTACAAAAACTTATCAAAAATGACATTATCTATTCATAGGATTATATTAACTTTATTACAAGTTTGAAAAATATAATTTATTGCTAGGAGTAGTATGGTATAGGCACAAAGAAGGATGTTATTTAATTAAAAACAGCATAGAGTAAATATATTGTATCTAATACAGAAACATTAATGTGTGTCAAAAAAAAAAAAAGAAGATAAATAGAAAGAAGCAGTTTGGACAAATATGCAAAAGACTAAGACGTGCAGGAAGATGAATATAAAATATGTCTATTTTAAAATGTCATTATAATAATGACTTTACCATATACAGTGCTCAGGTGACTACAACTCGTAAGAAAACGTAATCAAAGGTGCATATATATATATATATATATATATATATATATATATATATATATATACTACATAGAATAATACACAAAGACAGGAGAGTGAACTCTGAATGAGTCATTAAAAAGGGCCATCACGTGTAGTTTTGGAAAATTTCAGAAACCATGAAAATTTTGAAGGATATAGTGTCCCGATAGCTAACAACTGATCTGAGTAGTTTATTCATGCTTCAGCAATTTTGAGCGTGAAAAATGTTTTCAAAAGTTTAAGGTGTTGTGCTGTTTTCTGATTTTGTAAGCATGTCCAGGTATGTTAGGTATATTGAATACAAAAATGGTGCCTAAGGTTGTTGTTGGAAAGATAGTGGATAATCTTGTAGGTATCTATGAGTCAGTTGTTAGACGTCAGAGTTTTAATGTGTCCATGCCCAGGCAAGCAAGACGTTCAGAGTATGTTGGATGTCTGATGGCGAAGTAATGGTCTGGTTGCACTTTTGTGAACAGTTTTCAGAAGTTCGATATTCTGAGCTAGATTGAGCTTCCAAACTGGTGAGGCAAACTCTAATTGTGGACGTACCAAAGTCATATACAACCTTAGATAAACAGCAAATAAAAAAGGAAATGATGAGGGTGATGGATGAGGAAGTTACAGAAGAGAATGAGAGGGAGATAGAGAAGAGAGCAAAGGAAGAGAGAATGTCAGATCACAATGATGATCGTTGATAAAGTGATTCATTACAAGCAGCATGAATAGTGTAATGTGGGGGAGTGAGAGGTTGATATGGCAGAACGTACCAGACGTGAGAGAGTGACTGAAGAAAGATATTGGTGGGAGAGTGACATTTATCAACGATGGGTGATAGTAGGGAAGTGTAAAGATATATATCTACCGACTTTGAATGCTTACTAATCTTGTAAAGTAATATTAACATGAGTAAGAATAAGGAATTTGATTTCCCTTTTTATCCTTCTTTGTCATTTTAAATCTTTCTTCCTCCTTCAGGAGCTCAAATACGGTGAGATGTACGGAGTTTTAATCTCAGTCATTTGTCGTCAAAAGTTGTTCGAATTTTTAGTGTGTTTATGAAAGCAATATTGCTGCCCGAGATCAACTAATCCTTCATTTATATTAAATGTGTGAAATGCCAAGCTAAATTACCTACGAATTCTATCTGCCTCACTTTTCTAGAAACGGAAGCTCCCTGTCAGCTCACATAACTGATTTATGCACCAGTGAGGTTCTCTAGTTACCTTCATTCTTATCAACTCTTATGTAGACGAACGTTTGTTTTGCAAATGTCGGCACATCCTTCACCCTGGGCGTCAATAGCCTAGTTGTTTCCGTTTCCAATAACACACTTCTATGCACACATCTCCCGCCACTCTTCTTTCATCTGCTCCACGCGAGAATCATCAACACACAACTGAAATTTCTCAAGTTAGGCGTGAACTTCCAGCACGAGCATTCTTTAAATATTCACGATAACGTAGTCATCGTCACAAAGATACAGCCATTACACATTTCAAAGAAAAACCTTGTACTGCTAACTCATAAGTCAGAAACAACAGAAAATAAAAACCTTCAACGTCACTACAATTGCAAATCTTTACAATATGACCAGACTTAAAAAAGAAGTATGAAGGTCGATTCACTAGACTAAAAATTCTTCAAGCCGCAGCCTAATGTAAAAGATAAAAGTAAAAGAGAAGTAAAAGATAAAATATATGACTGTGTGGTAAGAAACTTGCTTCCCAACCACATGTTTCCGGGTTCAGTCCCACTGTGTGGCACCTTGGGCAAGTGTCTTCTATTATAGCTTCGGGCCAACCAAAGCTTTGTGAGAGGATTTGGTAGACGGAAAATGAAAGAAGCCCGTCGTATATATATTTATTCTTATTTTCATCCTATTATTTCCCTTTATACTTTCTATATCCAACCTTTTCCAAAATAATTCCTTCTATTGAACTCAACTATTTCCCTCTATTTAACACTCTCATATCGTCTCCGATGAAAGATGTCCCTAATATCTCAGAAACAGCTGTAAGGCTACCTTTCCTTTTATAAATGTCCTATAAGTTCCCCACAGCCTTGGTTTTGTTGTCTCATGTTATTTAACACATACATGATCACACAAGATCCGCATTAGAAGCCTCATTCGTATTATTATCGAACCGAGAGTCTAACTACAGTCCTCCCATAGCACTTACATAGCCTTACCTACCATCTTGGGCCTTCTGGATACTAATACCTCTCTCACATATATGCATGTATGTGTGTGTTCCCTCATCACTGCTTGACAACCGGTTTTGATGTGTTTACCTCCCCATAATCATCGATTCGGCAAAAAGAGACCGATAGAATAAGTATCAGGCTTTAAAAAAAAAAGTACTAGGGTCGATTCATTTGACTAAAAGCCCTTCAAGGTGGCGCTCCAGCATGACCGCAGTTAAATTACAGAAACAAGTAAAACAATAAAGGAATATATATGTATGTATGTATGTATGTATATGTGTATGCATGCATGTGCGTTCGCATGAGATGAAGCCGGCGATCGGTGAAACTTGGAAGTGTTGATTGATACATTTCCGTTTAAAAAGGGATGTGATAACTAATTAGATATATTGAGTGAATCAACAATGTCTGAAGATTTTTATGAGCAAGCACATAAGAATAAACAATACGACGCACACATGCATACAAACACATACAAATATGTATGTATATATGTATACTAGCAGCTAAACCCGGTTTCACCCGGCCTATTTGGATGATATGGCCGTGATCGTTTTCGGTTAGGCATAATCTATAACAGCGTTTCTCAACCTTATCCTTTCGGGCCCTCTGTTTCCATTGGAGCCTCTTGCTGTATGAAGATTTCATCACCCCTTGTCACAAAATGGCTTCAGGAATTGTGAAGAAAGAATATTTACGTAGTCTGTTTCTGAGAGCTATTCTATTGGACATCTGTATAATCATTAAAACATTTATTAAATTATGAACATAGAAAGAAATTATACATTAATCCCAATTTTTGCAAGCAGTTGTATCCGTAAAAAGATATATGAAATGGACGTGCGTGTCTGTGTATGTGAGAGAGAAAGAGGGTGAGAAAGAGAGATAGAGTGAATGAGTGAAGTTGTGTGTCATTGACGTACGTTGGCTTTTACGGCGGCAGATGACTGAGGTGATGAGGAAGATGTGAAGAAATGCGTTTCTTTGTAGGCAACGTTTCTCGTTTTCCCTTCTGATGTACAAAGACTTTGTGGCCTGCCAACACGTGAGCAGCCAAAACCAACCATTTGCAATGATTGACCCTGTGCCTTATTTATTGCCATTGCAAAGGAGTTTGATTAGAAATTGAAGCTGCTTAAACTTGTAGATCGTATTGGAAGAAGGGGGGGACATTAGAGTTATAAGAACATCTTCACCAGCGGCCAGTCCATTCAAGATGGTTGCTTGTAGAACACGGGAGTATAAATATTGATTATAATGCGGAACTTTCCAGGAAGTACCGCCCTCGGAACTTTCCAGGAAGTACTTCATCCTCGGAACTTTCCAGGAAGGCCTCGGAACATCCCAGGAAATCCCATCCTTGGAACATTTCGGCAAGATCTGGGGACTTTCCAGGAAGTCCCCTTCTTGGAACTTTCCAGGAAGTAGCTCATCTTCGGAATTTTCCAGGAAGACCTCGGAAATTTCCATGAATTAGTTCGCCTCGGAACTTTCCAGGAATACCTCATAGCTTTGCAGGAAATTCCATCCACGAACTTCCCGGGAAGTAGTTCAACCTCGGAACTTTCGAGGAAGGCCTCGAAATTTTCCAGGAAGTCCCATCCTCGGAAATTTCCAACAAGTATTTCACCCTGGGAACTTTCCAGGAAGACATCGGAACTTTCCAGGAAATCCCACCCACGGAACTTTCCAGGAAGTTTTAAGTAAAATTTTGTTGGTCAATCAAATTTTTACTAAATATTTTTCAGCATGAAATACGACTGATGGAATATGTAATAATCCTATGTGGTAAAAAACCAAACAACACTTGATTGACAGAAACGCAACCGTTATGAGGGGTTTAATTTTTAATTCTATTTCTATGATCTTGTGTTATGCTGGAATGAGACCCGATGTAATCTGAAAGTATCTTAAGTAAACTTGAATATTTTTAGAAGAAATATATTCAACAATTATTTCATTTAGCATCAAATGATTTATGAAGTACATTAAAATTATTGTTATTGTATCTTCTATGATAGAATGCCTCGTAAAAAGGACAATTGATTGATAGCTGTTGTTGTTCCAATCTAATCAATGATGTGGGTCATCTATCAATGTTTTGCTCAATGAAAGCTCATCTAACCTGAACAATTACCATTTAATGTGGAAGTTGGTTTAGTGCCAGATTGTGCTTAGATATTAACTTTTCAAACGTTTAAATCCTTTTTTTCCGGTCTAGAAAGTGTCAAACAAGAACACATACATACACATATACATACTCATATGTTTGTATATATATTTATATGTGTGTATACGTTCGTGGGTGTGTACGTGCATGTGTGCATGTGTGTGTGTGCGTGCGTACGTGTGTGTGTGTGCGTGTGTGTGTGTGTGTGTGTGTGTGTGTGTGTGTGTGTGTGTGCGTAAATGGTAGAAACAGTAGTTATTTAAGATGTGGTTTGGTAGCCTGGTGTTGCTTATATGGTAATAAAATGTTAGCCAATGAAACACTGAATTTGATCAGCGATTTTCGCTGTAGATACTCTATCTCTATTATTAGTAAGACTAGCACAAAGTGTATTATTTAAAGTATGCTGTTTCTATTTGAAAGATTGTAACGATAAATTTTGTCGCAACATTGACTATATCTATTTCCAGTGAAGATAAAACCATACGAGCTTAGAAAGATACTTTTTCTCATATGTGAATTTACTAGACACTTTGCGCAGTCAACCATTTTCTTCAGTAATAGGACACATTTTATTCCGTGTGGTCTTTGCTTTGTACTTTTTCTTCGTAGAGGATAAGTTTATGGTGTATAGGTGTATAGGTAACGACATACAACGATGATCTTGAAAAATGTATTTCACACTAAATTTATTGCTAGACATAGAATATAACAATAGTATTTTGTGGACTGTCTTTTTTCGTAAACGATTCTATGTGACTCAAACCCAGTTTTATACATTCATATTTTCATCTAGTGATCCTAAACAAGTAGATAAACGATGTTATCAAGTTTTATTGCAAATAATACACACACACACACGCACGTACGCACGCTTACACACGCACACACACATAAATATATTATATATATGCTTGTTACTCTATTCTATGAAAATCTTAGTAGATGTATGAAAAATTTGCAGGTTAATAGTTGGGTATTACGTGTGTAGTAAGGCGTTATTTAGAAGAAATATCCAGCTGTAATATAAATCAGGGTTTAGAGAAAATGGTGCACTATTATGTTACACGCGTTGATGATATTATGGAGATAAAATATCGTGTAATATGTTCTGAGTAAAAATTTATGCCCCACAACTAAACAATACCAGAAAATGCTGAAATATATGCAGATGATCATGACAACAATTGTATTGTTCTGTCCATTACTTCATATGGCAGAGGAAGAGCAACATGTCAGCAGAAATTTGTGAGTTCTGTAGATCTATCGGACTACAAGCCAGAGTTTATACAGGGACCTACTATGGGCCATTAAACCTTATTTATAGGCAATAAACCAAAATGACGTCTAGAGGGCGTTACTTAATAAAATACATAACTGAAAATGAAAATTGGAATGATGCGGACATAATTCTTGAATATGCTCCATTGCATGCTCCAACTTACTCCAAGGTGGAGCAAGTAGGAACAGTCTTAATGTGATGTATCTAGGGAAGTGTAACGGAGATGAGTAAATGAGGAAATGCAGAAATGATATACGACTTGAGATGAAATGCACTGGTGAGTGACAATTTATTCTCCGTTATAAAATACAATGATTGTCATATATGAATTAAAGTAACATAATAGGTTACAACAAAGATGTGTGAGAGACTTCACGGTTAGGCTGGACATGGTTGACGTACATTTTGGTGGTGTGTAGAGCCGCTGGTCTCTTGGTCGTGTGGTCTTCATACAGCAATGATGTAGACAGGCGTCTGGTGGAGAAGATGAAAGCGGAGGCTGGCTGGTTGGTGTCAGATACATCGTTCCCGGAGACGAGTAGTGTGTGGTCAGTGGCATGTGCCAAAGACCTAGAGCAGTCGAGAACTGCCGTTCTTATAGAGATCAGTAGGCTCCCAGGAGCTGGTGATTAATTTCCCGCGTAAGGAAAAATGAACTGTTGCGCCAACTCGATTGAACGGCAGGAAACCGACCAATATAAACAACAGGTTCGTTTAATCACGTGATCATGTGATCTGCTGGAACGAAAAGGCTTGTGGAATCGATATTCGGATATTTAAGCCTAGATGAGTCAAAACGAAAACATCTCACGCATAAGGACAATGTAAATCACTTCTGCTATATCAGCTATCAACTCTCAAAGATTTTTAAGTATGGAGAATTAAGAGAAATAATGCATTTAGCAATAGCTCCAAGATGGTGATATAGTGATCTCGAAAGAGGACATGCAAAATCTTTCATACTGAAGTTTCTTTAAAGAATTTTCAATGCATTTAATCATTTACATTATTTACATTTTGACGGATATTTGACCTCATCTTGTTTGTAGTAAACACAACGTTTCGGCTGATATACCCTCCAGCCTTCAACGGGTGATTGTGGGGAAATTTCGAACCTGGGTTTTCATTCCTAAAGTATTTTTCGATGTTATTATTATTATTATTATTATTATTATTATTATTATTATTATTATTATTATTATTATTATTATTCAGGTCACTGCCTGTAATCGAACTCGGAATCTTGGGGTTAGTAGCCCGCGAGTTTGATTCCAGGCAGTGACCTGAATAATACTAATGTTGATGATGATGATGATGATGATGATAACAACAACGAAAAATACCTTAGGAATGAGAACCCAGGTTCGAAATTCCCCCAAGACACCTGATGAAGGCTGGAGGGTGTATCAGCTGAAAGGTTGTGTTAACAACAAACAAGATGAGGACAAATATCCGTCAAATGTAAATAATGTACATAATTCCTCATCTCTTAAATATAGAACTGTATTTTATCTTTTGTTCTGAAGGAAAATGCCGTGTTGGGCCTATATTTTAGTAAGTAAGCTGAAATACGAAACTGACAGAAGGAAATACCAATAAACGGAACGAAACAATAATTTTAGTTTGTATGTTTTCGTCATCAGCGTTCTTTTAGGTCAAAATTAGACTTACAGAATCATTTTAAAGAACATGGATGGAGTCATTGCAATTGAATTTTTGACACCAAAAGATGGTAATGACAATGGTGGTTGTTAAAGTATAAATGGTTCAGTTCTTTCTTTAATTTCTATGTTATTAGCAATCGTTACAATTTCTAGGCCAAGAGCCGATTATTTTATCATCATTTATTTTCCTTCTTACTTCGTGGTATTATTCCCTACATATCATTTTCTGCTATCATTTTATATTTTTCGTTAATCATCAGTTATTTATTTCTTATCCCTACATTATAGGTATCCCTTTACTGTGATATGCTGAACATATATAGTTTTATAAGCATAAGTTAATCATCATTATCCTTTACTATGTTTTTTGTCAATCAATATACGACAATTTCTAAATTTGAACAGTTGTTACCGAACATAGGTAACTATTACTCCTTTTAAATTTAACTTAGTTTCTTTTTTTATATTTGTAAATACACAGAGAAAACCCTACAACTCATTGACGATATTAATCCTAAGTATATTTAGGGGCCTTGTAGAGAATACAGTTATCGAACCTTTATAAATGAAACCTCCACAACATATGAGAAATGCTGGCGAATTAGCAGAACCTTTAGAGCACTGGGGGAAAATGCCTTTCGATATTTGTTCACACTCTTTACCTTTTTGAGTTCAACCATTTTTAACTTTGCTTTCCCCCACCCCACCCCACCCCATGTATCGATAAAACAAATTATTAGTCATGTACTGGAATCGTGGATATCGACTGACACTTCATTTGAAAACTTCTGGATTTTGTTCCTACATTTAGAAACAATTATTACTTACATTTATTCATACAGATTTAATTTCATCTCTAACCTAATTTGAACTCGACAAAATCTATCTATTATTTTCCCTTCTTGGTCTTCGTGACTTGCGTGTTCGTTCATTCTTGTATCCAATTACCCATTACCTAACTTTGCCTTAACTATAATTATACATTTTTAAAATTCAACTCTGATTAACACCCCCACCTCTCTGTCTGTCTCTCTCTCTCTCTCTCTCTCTCTCTCTCTCTCTGTATGTATATATATATATATACAGAAGAGGAGGACAGGTGAGGGAACAACGGAACAACATATAGGCTTATTAATTTGACGCTCGGGAAGAATGGAAAAGCGTTCGATGTTTCGAGCTTATGCTCTTCGACAGAAAGCGTTGAGAGAAAAAATGGAGAGAGAACGAAAAAATGTATATATATATATATATATATATATATATATATATATATATGGTTAAATTGTCACCTTTTTTTAATTTTGCGCATTGTTTCTTTTTTATTTTGTCGAGTACACAGTATAGTAGGGTCAGTTAGGCACCGTTTGTGAGAAAAACAACACCATGATGCAATTCACTCTGACAGAAATTTGGACACGGCATGCTGTACTGCTTGACATTCGCGCCGAAAGCTCCAATACGAACATTTCAGAGTGTTTGGGTGTCAATCTGAGAACAGTGCAATCTGAGGATATGTACCGAGAGTTATAAAAATAAAAAATCCAGTCGACATCATGGTGTTTGGAGTTATGTCTCCAGTCATCTCCCCACACGGTCTCAAACTCAAGATGGAGGCCTACATCAAGTGCCTAGAGGAGGTATTAGTGCCCTGGGTGAAGAGAGTGGCTGCTGGAAGACCCTATGCCTAGCAACAGGACTCTGCACCATGCAACACAAGCAGCAGAAATCAGTCATGGCTGTCAGACAATTTCTGAAACTACACTACTCCTAATATTTAGCCACCTAACTCCCCAGACTGCAACCTCCTTGATTATTATGTGTGGGACATTGTTGAACGAGAGACCAAACAAAAAGAAAAACACTTTGTAACACCAAGGATGAAACGAAGGCAAGTATCATGGCAGCATTTACCAACTTAAACAAGGGGACCGTCCAGAAGATTTGCAAGAGACTCCGAAGTCGTCTGGAGGCCATGGTTGAAGTCAATAGCAATTTTATTGAATAGATTTACTCTTTAGTATTTCAAGATATATTTATAATTTTGGTAAGTATATCTGTTAAACTGAGATGTCAGTATTATTTTCATTTTTGCGTGATTTAGATGACAGTTTATTGACCGCACCCTATATATATATATATATATATATATATATATATATATATATATATAATAAAGGATAAAATCATTAATAATTTTACAAGGTGGTCAGCGCGGAAATAAAAACCTCATATACATAATTATAACAAGAGATTGGCTTTACGCTTCAATACGCACCGTAGAAATAGAGATTTTAAGGTGGTAATAGGGCTTTTGGCGTCTATTTCTACAGCGCGTGGTGAGGTCTAAAGCCAATCCCTTGTTATAATTATGTATATAATTGTAAAATATTTTATACATACCTTCCTCTTTCCATTATTTAATCATTCTTCATCAACCTTAATTTAAATTGTATTCTAAAATTTCATTTAAACTTTTGGCTCATCACTTATGGTTAGCACATATACTTTCATTAATCTTGACGCATAACGTAAAATCGTATGTAAAAGATTAATATAATTGAAAAACTTAAAATTTAAGTTCAAACCTTCTTACTGGTTTATCAACACCTACATAAGAAATTCTTCTGACTCATGTGAAATTATTCTGATAAGAATTCTTGTATGGTTGTCGATAATATTTTAGCACAAATTAATCTACGCCAGCGGTGTTTTTATTGTGACTATCCCAGAAATTGATAACTCCAACTTTTGTATATTTACTTTTCCCACATCTATTAATCTATTGCTATTTTGGTTGCTAATACAACTATACCTATAAACCTTATAACTTTTATTATCACAGTTTTTAAAAAAGGCAGAAAAAATAAATATAAATTGGTGGTAATTCTCTAGTAATTAATGCTTTCATTCGATATGATGACTAAACTGGCATTAACTTTTGTATTGAAGTTTGTAGGTTTTACTATTCGTAAGAATAAGCACTTTCACTCTCGCTCTCTGTCTCTGTCCCTGTCTGTCTGTCTCTCTCTCTCTCTCTCTCTCTCTCTCTCTATATATATATATATATATATATATATATATATATATATATATATATATATATATATATATATATATATATATATATATAGGCGTATATATATATATATATATGCGTGTGTGTGTGTGTGTGTATGGGTGTGTGTGTACGTATGTATGCATATATGTATGTATGTAAATATACACATATACATGCATGTATGTAATATCTTTCTATATAATACATATATGCACAAAATACACATACAAACTGACACAAACATACAATATATTATTTCTGTGTATCAGTATATTGTATGTGTATGCAAGCGCCTTCATTTTTATTTCTAGTATTAAAAAAATAAAATCTTATTGACTAGACATACATAGTAACACCAGAAATAACAATGCATCTACTTTAGTATTCATATATGTGAAATATTTTGAATTGTTTGAAAACGTAAAGCGTCTTACGAGATGTTTTGTTTTGAAAACATTAATACTTCATTCCTATAGCCTCGATGACTGTGCAGACTTCCTAGGGCACAGTAACCTCAAGATGGTCAAGGCTTTGTGAGTGAAATTTGGTGTATGTAAACTTTATCAAAAACTCGTCGAATCGTTCAATCGTGGTGAGTAGACATGTCCTGCCACTTAACGTGATCCCATCATCTGACCCTTGTAGCGTTTCTAAATGCTACAAGTTTTCGCGTCAGACCTCGATTTGAGGATTACTTCCTGCCTTCGCCCGACCGGTCTCTGTGACCCTGCTAATGCGCAATACCCTTCCTTTTCTGATTGACTATAAACCAAAAAGCAAAGAAAATTCATACAAATCAACTTTGTTTTTGTTCTCTTTGAGTACAATACTTTGTTATTCTCGTATTTCACTCTCTTGTTAAAGGACATGGTACTTGAAAAAGATCGGTGTCTTATCCTGGAGTATAGCCTCAAGTCAACTTTAACCAAACAGGCATTTCATAAAACGTGTTCCAGCTTTTTCTTACAAGAAACAAGTTTCTTGGAATCTTTTCTGTTCGGCTTCCAGCATTTCAAAATTTATCGAAAATTTTTATAATTTCGCACATTAATGAAATTTTCTAAGCTGAATTGATGGAGTTATTTTACATCTTCCCCCAAGAATGTTTTTAAAAATTTATAGAGGTCTAAAGTTTGATCATTTTCACTCAGTCAGGAAACAGGATTTGGAAGCTGTCACTTTGTGCGTCACTGCACATTTTGTCGTCAATATCCTGAAAATAGCACGTGTTGTCAATATTTGTATTCTACACGCGGAAAACGAGTAAACAACACGTCTTTTGTAGTTTGAAGCATTCAATATGCATTTAATGCGATAAACAGTACATTACAAATTAATTTAAGAAAAAAAAAACATTTTGTTGACCAAAACACGTCTTTTGTAGTTTTAAGCATTTAATATGCATTTAATACGATAGCACGAACTTAAAAGATTTATTCCAAACCGTTATTTAGCTGTTATTTTTAGCACACTTCATAACCACCTCCGTGACAAAAAAAAAATGGAAAAAAGAGTAACCAACATGTCTTTCGTAGTTCTAAGCATTCACTATGTATTTAATGCATAACCAACACATTACAATTTAAATATACTTCAAAAACAAACATTTAAGCATTCAATATGCATTTCATGCGATAGACAACGCATTACAAATTAAATATACTTAAGAAACAAACATTTAAGCATTAGCACGTACTTAAAAGATTTATCTAAAACAATTGCTGCCATAATCAAACAGATCGGTAAAATTTCCAGGTAGATAAGACAGTAGTACACAGCGTCAACAAGCGCTTTGGATGTATTTGTCAACAGATAGGTAAAATTTCCAGGTGGATAAAACCAACAAGTGGTTTCAATATATATGGCAACAGACAGGTAAAATTTCTAGGTGGATAAAGCTGCAGAACACAGCCTTAACAATTAACTTCAATATATTTGTCAACACGTGCTTTCTTACAGACAAATGAATTCTCATGTTCCGCTTGTTACTATGGAAACAGGCATGAATATGTCTGTGGCTTATGATTTGCTAAAATAACCAGACATTTTCAAAATTTAATTGCCAATAACTCTTTATTTATTGATTTATTGTGAAAATGATTTTCATGGCATTCATTAGCCTATACAAATGTATTATTACAATGAATATGTAATCAATTCGAATAGAAATTGACACTGGCAGTCAAACAGAAAAGATCTGTTTTTTGAGTAAGGATTGCATCTGTGAATATGAGAGAAAGAGAGAGAGAGAAAGAGAGAGAGAGAAAGAGAGAGAGAGAGAGAGAGAGAGATACTTTAATGGAATCGAATATGAATATTAATTTTTTTTTCCAAATGTGAACATAGAACATGTTAGAATACTTTCGGCAATCAAACCGTAGTCTCAACTGTGACTCAACGATAGCCAATAATTACTCACCGACAGTAGTTAAACAATTCTAAATTCAGTAAATTTTCACTATTTTCATATGTTTTCTGCCCCTCTTTTTCTCATCTGTTTTAAAGATATTTGCTTTTTCCGATTTGCGTGAAACCTGAAACTGCTTTTTGGATTTATTTTTGGGGCCGAAGTGTTATGGTAACTTATACGAAGGCATGTGTAAAATAAGAATTAGTTTCCAGCTTTGATAGAATTATCCTAATTTTTAAAACCTTAAATATTAATTTCATTTTACGACTGTTAGTTTATAATTGTGAGGTTAT
The DNA here is from genome assembly GCF_046866305.1 of Octopus bimaculoides. Taxonomy (NCBI): domain Eukaryota; kingdom Metazoa; phylum Mollusca; class Cephalopoda; order Octopoda; family Octopodidae; genus Octopus; species Octopus bimaculoides. The sequence continues at coordinate 55,933,465 of NC_142930.1, read as the reverse complement.
GTAAATAATGGCTTCTAATTTTGGCACAACGCCAGCAATTTCAGGGAGAGGGTTTCGTCGATTACATCGATCCCAGTGTTGAATTGGAACTTATTTAATCGACCCCGAAAAGATAAAAGGCAAAGTTGATCTTGGCGGAATTTGAACTCAGAACACAATATTGGAAGAAATTCCATTAAGCATTTTTCTAGCCCGGTCACCATTTCACCAGCTCGTATCCTTAGGCTACGTAAATATTAAGATTTCTGAGTTGTACATGTCTGGCAAGCGATTTAATCTGTAACTGAGTGTTGAAACTAAAACAATTATCACAAGGAAGTCTCATTTAAGCAATCAATTCAAAACTCCCTGCCTGAATCATTTATTACTTGGTGTCAACATTTTCACCTAACTGTCTACAACGAAGTTATTGACACAGTTCTACTGCAATTCTATTAAGAAAAGTTATAAAATTTAAATCCAAGCAACTGTTTTGTATAACTAATTCAATTATAGATCTTATCTCTCTTCGGTATATTTTGAAGTGGTCCGATACTCATATCACGCAAATACAACTAACAACATATTTCAGCATGTAGACCGGCCGCAAGTCATTGACTTTTTTGTAGTTGCAAAACGTTAAATGTCGCAAAGGAAGAGACGTAGTCAGTTTCGTTTGTTCGACTCTGCTAATTTTGTACGCAAGCACGCACGCACACACACACGCACGCACGCGCACACACACACATACACACACACACACACACACACACACGTTTCAGTGCCGCATTTCCTTTATTACCAGTTTACCCAAAATATCAAGTGAATAAAAGATATTTATTTCAAAGGTTTATTATCTTTCTAACGCAAAGCAAATTATTTATCAATAACATTTTTCCGATGTTCATTCTAGAAATATTATTTCAACTGTAGCTTTTAAGTCATTCCTAAATAAATTTAAGACACGAAAAACTTTAAATTTTAGCTATTTTATCACTTGGTATTATAAACAATTTCATATTGATCAAGAATTAGGTTTGGGTGCTTAGTTTAGAAATAGAAACTAGATCAGAATCTCATGAATACATAATAGAATTTAACGATTGTCATTTTCTATCACGAAGGTATACACATATATATTCATATATACAAAATTGTATCTCCATGCACACGCACTCAGAACTCTACTGTATTAAATGTGTGTACGTGTTAGTTTTAAAATGGGGCATAACCAGCGATATAGCCATATGTAAATACATTGTTTATATGCAAATACAAAATGAAGACACATGCGATTGGATCTTGGTGTGTAAACAAAAAAGCTGTTTTCAATATAATGGAATATTGATTTGCCTTCAGTATGCATCATACAAATTTGTACAGAGTATGCATATAAACCCGAATGAACATAAATATATTACTGTTACAGACTAAAATAGATATAAACGCACAAGAAAATGCCAAGAAGACCTAAAGCATAAGCGGACACACTTTATTTGTCCAAAACAACTGTATGTCTTTAAAATATTTTTGCAAGGGAACTTATTTTTATAAATTGTATATAGATTCTAAAATGTTTATAATTGGTTGCAAAATATTATTTAAAAGTGTCAGAGCAAAATACACACAAACGTTAAGCTATGAGAATAGGTGCAGAATTAAAAAAATATAATATTCATAGTTTATTTTGTCAAACATTTTATAATAGGTATGCAACAACGCAAAGAAGAACGGGATAATAAATAGTATAATGATACTGCAAGAAAAAATTAAGGAGAAGATATATGGGTACATTTTTTAAAACTTAGTATGCACACACACTGAACACACATTCCATAGCAAATTTTCATTCGTATTAACTTAAAATATTTGTGTGTGTTCACACGGAGTTTAATGCAGCACTCATTCTGGGATATTCCTCGAAAAAAATTCTCATTACACAGGCATTATATTAGCATCTGCATTTGCTTAGATACATTCATTCAACGTTGAATCCCCAATGTAGCCTGAAACACAACACACGCACACACACATACACCCGCATGTATATATGTTGCAAGCGTATATATATATATTTTTTTTTATTTATTCATGGGTTTCAGCCAAGTGGCTGCGGTCATGCTGGTGCACACACACACACATATATATATATATATATATATATATATATATATATATATATATATATAATGAGCAAAAATACTCGAGATTCAGTAAACAACACATGGTAAAATTATGAGTTGAAAATATGTAAAGAAAAATGAAGAAAAATGCCTTTGTTTCGCATAGCTTAATATTTTTTTTATATAAATATATACATATTATATGAGTGTTGTAAAATCCAACCGGTTTTCACTATTTAAATTAGCTTTTCAAGGGGCATTGTATAGTGATTAATTCGCATGATGAGGGGGTTTCGCCATCTTGGCTGTTTGAAAAATAAGAAAGGATTTAGAGTGAACCAAGGGAGGTAATGGGTGTCAAGGGGGAATAACTGATTCCTTAGTATAGTTTCTGAGGTTGTCAGGTTTGAATATTGAGGTGTGGTTTATATTTTTGAATGAATAAGTTCTCTTTATTTAGTCGTTCTTGCAATGAAATTGAATCTTTGCACTGGTACAGGGGGAAGATAAGGAACTTCGGCGTTTTATCACCTGCGCATCTGTCAATATGTGCGCTCAGTGCAATTTGCCTGTACTAGGGGAAGCGTATATGTTCTTTATGCACCGTGACTCTGCGTCTCAAAGAATGGCTCGTTTGGCCTACATAGTTATGGCCACAACCTTAGAACATAGATAAGGTTGTGGAGGCACATGTGAAGTTAGTTTTGATTGAGAATTTATGCCCTTGCTGGAATGTGAATTCCGAACCTTCACTTAGGTGTGGGCATGTACCACAATTGGGTCGTCTGCATTTTTTAACTGTTGGTATTGTATGTATTGAGTATAGTTTTATATTTGTAAGGAGTCTCTTGAGTGATTTGTCTTGTCTTTTCCATTTTTGTAATTTGTGTTTATTTAGAATGCTGTTCATTTTCGGGTCTTGAGTGAGTATAGGAAGATTTTGTATAATTGTGTTCTATGCTTCGTTGTTTCTAGGGTTGTGGGTTGATGTATGGGAGTGATTTGAGGTGAGGTGTGGTGTTTTGTTTTGTTGTTCTTAATGTGTTTGTGTCCAATTTCTTGGCACGTTCAATTCCATGTTCTATAAGTGTAGCTGGGTATTGACGTTCGATAAGTGTTATTTTGAGTTCTTGCAATCGAAGTTCCCGAGTGGTTGTGTCAGACATAATCGTACAAATTCTTTTTGCTAGATTGAATGGAATATTTATTTTGGTGTGTTTAGGATGGCATGAACTGAAAAGGAGATACTGCTTTGAGTCCTTTTCAGTTCATGCCATCTCTTTCTCTTTTTCTCTCTCCAACTTTTCTTTTTCTTTCTTTTTCTCTAATCACGTGAAAACGTCACCGACAAGTTATGTAACGGAATGTCAAGCAGAATTATTTTAAGACTAGCTGGCTCCGTACCGTTAAAACTGACGGTTAATTGTAGTGTTTTATATATAAATACGGATGGTAAATCAAATCAATACACTTGTCAATGTTATCCAGTGGTTGTCTTTTGAAGTGTGACTTCGATCATCGTTTGTTACGGAAATAACGCTGATTCACACATACATTCACATACTTCCCTGTACCTACACACATATACTAACACAGATTTGAAACGCTGTTTGATTTTTCTTTTCAGCGTTGAATATTCACCATCCCACTTTCATTGCACAGATAGACAGACACACACACACACACACACACACACACACACACACACACACACACACACACACACACAATCACCGTTGTCCACTGACGAAGGGTAAATACCCAGAAACTCGGGTCTGTGCGTATCACGTCAGGTCGACGATGGGAAGGATGACTTCCCTTTGCAAATACTGATAGGGCACAGAAAGTGTGTCAATAGCCAGCTGGAGAAGGTGTTCTCCTGGGGCTACAAGCTACAATAGCATTCACCCTTAGTGGTTAGCCGCATTTAAGTGACAAATATACTTCGCGTTGTCGTGTAGCTACTGTTTATACCTCTTTCAGAGATTTATCATTGCTTATATATATATATATATACACGTGTATCTGTGTGTATGCTTGCGTATGTATGTGTTTGTGTGGTGTGTGTGTTTGTGTAGTGTGTATGTGTGTATGGTTGTGTGTGTGTGTGTGTGTGTGTGTGTGTGTGTGTGTGTGTGTGTGTGTGTGTGTGTGTGTGCTTATCACCGCTCACTTTAATCTTTCAGCTCAATTAGTCTGATCCCATTTATCAATTTACGGTTTAGATTTTTTCCACTTAGTTTACGGAATAAACTATGGAATAAAGATGTTGCACTAAATTTTGCAGTCGGTAAATGTTATTGATATGTTTCTTTTAGATATATTTAGAGAGCTTGTTTATGCATCCATTGGACTTATGACAGTGTTTTATTTCCTTCGTGAGAAAGCATAGATGGCAGAGCTAATAGTTGACTTTTTGTGTAGTTATCAGCGATTAATATTGTGAAGTCGAACCAGAACCAAACAAACCTATGATCAAATGTATTTCAAGCACGATACTTTCACTGATTTTTAATATTTGACTATATTATCTTTCAGTGCAAGACGATATGTTGAGATGAGGACGATTTAGCTGCTATGTCTAGAAGTTATTAGTTATTCTCTGATGGTAAAAATCCTAATTCTAAGCTGGTTTCAACGAACTCTCACAAGTTGCGGTATATATTACATATTGCTGCTGAAAGTAACAACTGAGATTTTGAATTATCAAACACAAATTCGTTGGCTTACTGTGCGGGTATAAATTCCCTTTTATGGGCAAAACTAACTGAGATAAAAACCAGCGTCCTCTTGCTTTTCATAATATTCAGATGTGTCACTTATCTGCTCATAACTCTGGAAACAAGAACTTGTGTTAATGGCTCCTTGTAATTCAGAAACGGATTAACAACAGTAAAATGCTTTAGCTAATAGTATTTCTACTAATTTTATCGATCATTCAGCAATAGAAGATGATGTAATGCTGGGCAGAATGTGAATTCTAAAAGGCGCAACTAAATACTGCAATAGATAGGAAATCGTTCTGCTCCACCATTTCTACTAAATCGTCTCTCTCCCTCTATATATGTGTGTGTGTGTGCGTGTGTGTTTATATGTATCTATATATATATGTCTTCAGAATTTTCATATTTATATGGGATGAGGAGTTTTAGATTATGAAATAACTCTTTGGTGTTCCCTACTTCAACTAAAAGTATGTCACAAATTGGTGTTTGATGAGTGGTATACCCCGCTGACTCCTTATTTTCTGCAATAAGAAAAGATTCAAAGCGATGTAGACCCCAAAGATAAAAAATGTTACTAAACACTACAAGAATTTTTGTCATGTGCTCCACTGAATTCTTACGAACAAACAACACTAATAATTCTGATAACATTTGAGAATGCATTTTACAAAGAAAATATTGCCTTTCCTTATATTGCATATGCCGCTAGCAGGAAGAATACTACAAATCCGAATTTACAATTTAGTTTCTGAGCGAATTCCTTTTAGTTATATTTACTTTCTATGCGTCATTAATGTCGTAAGAAAAAATATGAATACATCAATTTGTATGCTTCATAACTAGAAAAAAAGCAATAAAGTATTCAATGGGGTTAACCAACCATTAAAGAATACTAAACATTATGACTAAGATGAGGCGAAACTACAGTACATACCATTTCTATTACATTATTTTATTTATGCGAGGAAGTTTGGTTTTTGTCTTTTCTGTTCTTCAGTCTATACAGTTAATAATTGATTTTGTATTTACGCACAAGTCCACGAATGTGTAGGAAAGGAATACAGACGTTTGAATCGAGCCGCTAGATAACTAATATTTTATTTAATCAGGACCGGAGAAATGACTGGCGAAAAGTGGTCTCAATGGTATTTGAATTCAAATTAAAAACTATTACTGTATTGCAGATAAGGAATATGAAACACCTTATGAATTTTAATTCAGTTCTAGTGTTAATTCTCTCTAAATTGTGCTACGAGAATACTTAGAGAGAATTAGAATTCGATCGTTATCTACAATCACTCAAAGAAGACAAAATACCCCAGAAAGAGCGTCTACATAGTCGCTAAATCTGGTAGTAATAGTAACCAACTCATAAAATCATACCCTCTCGTCTTAAAAAAAGGCGAAGGAAAACTTGGATAAAATATTTAAAGAAAATACGATATGGTCATATTTGGAACCTTTTTGATAACAGTTGTGTTCGTTCAGGTATGACATCATTCAATGTGTCAATTCCATTCTGTATTTATAATCGTTAATTTATTGATTTTAATAATGATGCTTGGCACAGATTTCTAGGTTGAAATCTAGAGAAGAATCTACTTAATATTTGTGATTACGAAATGGAGGTAGCACTCCAGAGGTCTTAGTAAACGGCTGACCTATCTAAGGGAAAACATACTGTGGTAACTTCCTGTGACAAAGGCCAAGCCCGAAGGGAAGTTGAACCAAGAAGTACACACTAACCAAATGATCGTTAATTACATTACGCCGTTTATACTGATGAAACAAAACAACACGCTGCACTTATTACAGTTTGTTGAATTGAGCTTTAAAGTATGGTAAATCTTTTCCAAAACAATGCACTGGTGGAATGTGATCGATTTTGTCTTTTCACATTTCTCTTGATTAACTGAACTACGATTTGTCCTCTCTGTTTGATCATATTAGTTCTATTTATATGGTGTAGACATATATGGATCACTAGGACAAACTTAAGACCGTCTTTATGGAATGTGGTTAGGCAAGTAAAGCTATTTACCGTTCACTGCGATAAATTCTCAGTGTGAACTGCCTATTTACACATGGGTACATGGATACAATCGCGACGTGTATAACAAAATATGAACTTCTCTCCATTCAGCTGTTAATTCCACTAACATCGAGAATCAACCGCAATTTTATTAATCATATATCGATAACATCCCGTTTTTTGTATTTCACAATCTTGTATCCTTTTCATAAAAAAAAAAAATGCTGTAGTGCTGCTCCGACATAGCGCTACTTGAAGGGAAACAGTTCCCTTCTGGAATTTTATTGATTGCTAGATAGATAAATGAACAGATAGACTTAAATCTGACTCTCCTTATATATATATATGTAGCAATATAGTAGAAAGTTTCTTTTTGATATTGTATTTGTCTACTTCAATTTGCACTTTATATAGGAAGAAATGAAATCGATGATTACCAGGAAGACGTAAGGAATTTCAATTTCTTCGCTGACATTTTTAAACAGTTTTTCTCGGAAGTGCTCTTTTCATTCTATATTTATTTTTAGTCCTGCAAGTGACAAAAATGTGAGGCATGTGCAAAGGAAACCTATAAACGTTTGAATTACTTTAACCTTTAAGTTAATGTCATTTTTATATTAATCGATCCAAGACATATGGAGAGTAAAATTTCCTATTCACTTCTTATAACAGATCACTCTAAGCATTACTGCCGTTCAGTTTGTGAAAATATAAAATTACACACCACGCATACACACACAATCACATACACACAAGCACGCACATTGCTCCTTTGTGTGCGTTACAATAATTCAGTGTCACATTATCTTTTATTAAACATCTAATATCATAAACAATGTTCAATAGACTGCTTGTTCTACTTTATTCATATTGTTATTCATTTTATCGATTATATAGTACTGGATTCGCATGTTTGAGGCGATAAAAGTGCTATCGTCTGCCATATAAACTAGTTTTCTTCCACCGGCGCCGATAAAATTTGTCTTCCAGATCATGGACTGTATCGATGACGTAATCGACTATACTCTTCCACTTATAAATCTAGTCTTGTGTCTATGCTAGAAATGAAGTCAGCTTGATTGAAAAGACCCATGATCAAAGACGTCCCAGCGGAGACAAGAGAATTTTTTTATATCTAGGATAAAGATTTTTTAAAAAACCGTCTGACTTGAAGAAGTTGGTTATTTCTAGCAGGTTCAGCTACTGCATTGTAGATTGCTCGCTGCCTCGATGTACAAGAAACATTTCTAATTTGAATGTTAAAAACTTTGCCTGTAGCAGTAACTTGACAGATACAGTAACCTGCTTTGAATTCTTTATATCGTTTCTGTTCATATTCTAAAGCAACGTTTCCTATCCTTTTACCATCTTGACTAATTTTAGCAAATTTGCATTTTCCTGCCACCTATTATTGATATTTGAATAAACAATGTTTCAGAAATTGAATATGTTAATAATTGATGATTTTCGTGCAGATATATTCCTCCAAGTACTGTCTTTTTCAAAGACAACAGAGTGTGGCTTAAGAGAAATTGGGCTGCTATTTCCAGTAGCTCCATCTACATGAACCAAGTAATGTGTTGTAGCTAAACTTCATATGAAATTAATAAATCCTTGTCATTGGTGTATATGGCATTGTTCAGTTTTATTTCAAGATTTCTTGCCTATAAAGAGCCGGTTTCTAACCTAGATCTTCCGATATGAATATAGTTAATCCCTTCTAAACGTGACCATCCCGTTTTTAGATATTTCTGCACCTAAATTAATACAACAGTACGAACCAAAATTTATGCTAATACAATTTAATATATCATACTGGAACATAAGGCCATTTAAATACGTATTACGAGAATATCCCATTGTGCACGCAGTCATCTTTATCTTTTATCTTTTCCTTGTTTCAGTCATTAGACTGCGGCCGTGCCGGGGCACTGCCTTGGAGAATTTTTTAGTCGAATGAATCGCCCCAGGACTTACTTTTTTTAAGCCTGACGTTTATTCCATCGTTTTCTTTTGCCGAACCGCTAAGTTACGGGGACGTAAACACACCAGCATCGGTTCTCAAGTGGTGGTTGGGGAAAACCTCACACACACATACATATATATGCGACGGCCCTCACAATTTCCCTCTATCAAATCCACTCACAAGGCTTGGTCGGCCCGAGGCTATATAGTAGAAGCTTAAGGTGCCATGCAGTGGGACTGAACCTGGAACCATGGAGAAGCAAGCTTCTTACCACACAGAATTTAATACAATTTATGGTGTGTATTATTTTAACAAATTAGGTATCAAAATTAATACAGTGGACGTTGGAAGGCAGCACAATGTAAACCGAGGAGACGATCCATTCTATCCACATAGCAGAGAGTGGGCGATACCGGATGATGAAGCATCATTACCAGATATACTTCTGTTACTATGTCTAAGGACGCTGAGAAAACTTGTGGATGTTTCTTATATTTCTCTCCATATACCCGCATTTACAGAGAAATTGAAGACGTAGTTGACTTGTTGCAAAGTTTCTTCTTTGCTCTTTCCCCGAGGGACTCAATGGGCTTTTAATTTCAAGATCCATCTTATATTGATTTACTTGGGGACATTCACTGACTATGCTTAACGTAACATTATGGAAGTACCTGATAAAATGTTCTTTGCTTACAGTGGTTCTATCGAAGATAGATTACGGGAAAACAATATTTGTGCATGCGTTCCACTCAACTAAATATCCACAGATGTGAAACCTCCTACCAATTTCATATTTTTTACAAAACACAACTTTTCTGTATTTAAACAATTTCAGTATTCTTATCAGAATCGATTCCAGCAGTACCTCTGAAATTATTGCCAATCCATTCATATCCATGAAATACATCTATGAAATTTGTATCAGTAAGTTAACTATTTTAGCCCCAAACTTGGGTGTCACTTGCGCTTGGACATAGCACATGCGCAACATTACAATGAATCGGTTGAAGGCTATATATTCCTTTGCATATTTGCATGATTTATTTTAGAACTTCTGTAAAAACCAAGATTTTCTGAAAATTTGTTTTTTATATTTTCCCTTCCACTTTCCTCTGCCCGAGGAATTTGGGAGTTCGAGGCATAGCTATCCCTAGACTCCGCTGATCATTGTTATTATTAATTTGAACAGCAGTTGTCATAAAAATGCTATATAAACAATGAATGCTTAACCAGTTTAGTCATGATTTCTGGTTTTCCTGTAAAAATAGCTCTAGTAAATGTAGAGTCTGTCGAGCTCGTGCCATATAGATATGCTCTACAAAGACTAAACTTAAAATAGCATACTAAAATCCCAATGGGTCACAAGATTCATATTTTATGATTAATCACAAACGTTTTGATATTGAACGCCGGCAGCGTAAAATTAGTTCAGGTTTATAGACTTCAGTTAATTATAATTATGAACTTTAAAAAAAAAATACTTTCATTTTTCCGCTTCACTCACAATTCTTTCTGACTAAAAAAGTGAATTTACTTATTAAGTATGGAGGGAAAAAAGACTAACAGAGCGAAAGCTGATCGCTAGAATGTCAGGTAGAATACCTTGCAGTACGCGCATTACGTTCTGAATTAAAATTTCTGTTGGAGCCTGCTTTTCGTTTCATCCTTCTGGCGTAGAAAAAGTGTGTGTGTGTGTGTGTGTGTGTGTGTGTGTGTGTGTATGTGTATGTGTGTGTGTGTGTGTGTGTGTGTGTGTGTGTGTGTGTGTGTGTGTAATGAATGTAATCGACTAATCCCATCCCTTTTAAATTGTTGGCCTTGTGTCAAAATCTGAAGCGAAGGTAGCAACTTAGTAGAATTGTTAGAGCGTCGGACAAAATGCTTAG